>NW_024353517.1:11697783-11722655 GCF_902729225.1 Pteropus medius
ATGGCAATAGGCAGAGACAGGATGAAGGGTTTGCCTCTGGTGAAAAAGATACTCTAAAGAATATGCTGCAATCGCCTGGAGTAATTCAAAGAGAAGAGTTTTAAAAAATTATCTTAAGAATGGAAGCACCACTGGCATAATCACATAGCCTTTCAACAGGACTACTAAGAAGGTGACAAAACTATTTACAGTTTTTGCTTTGTTCAGAAAAAGAATCACTTGTGTGACTTCACAGCCAAGCCCTAACATTCTATGCTGCTGTTCATATCTGAAAAAAGTTGTTATCACTTAAAAACAAACAAGCAAACAAAAAAACCTCGCTAGTGAAATTTCTATCTGGTAACAGAAAACATGCGAGTAAAAATGTTTGCTTTTTTCGTTTTAAAGAAATTAACATTCTTGGAGGAAAACAAATTTTTAAAAAATCATTTGTTTCTCGCTTTCTCACCTCTATCATAATACCCCAATTCCCAAAATTATCCACGCTTCCCAAAACAGCTTCCTCAAAACTTCTAAGTCACCACAGCCTGTGACTTATTGTTATTAATTATTCCCAAATCCACTTAGGCCCTCCCGTCTATTCTTCACAGTGCAGAGAGCAACCTTGAAATATATGAAACTTTATCACTTCAGTTTCCTACTTAAATCCTTTAAGTAGGATGCATAAACCTTAAGATAAAGCCCAACAGTACTTCCATGATCAGGCCCCTAACATTTCAGACTCATATTTTTGTAGTCTTTTCCTCCACATGCTTTAACTATTATCCATTCTTTCATTTTCTGTAACAGCCATCTCAGGCCTCATGCATGACCTTCCTGGAAGGGTTTCTGCTCAGTGACCAATGATCCCATTTGCCTGAGACTTAGGGAGTTTTCCTGAGAAACAGGAATTGAGTTAGTCATTCTACTTTTTGTCCACCACCTCCACCTATCAAACACCTAGTTATTGGTCTAAATGTCACTTTCTCAGGAAACCTTCTCTGACACCTCCTCACCCCCAGCCTACACACATTAATTTATTCCCTTCTGTCTTAACATTCATCACATTGAACTTGCTTTTTAAATGTCTGTCTTTCCTTACTACATTATAAACTCCAAAGTATGGATCCAGTATTTTGTTGACCATTACATCACTAACACCAAGAACTATGTCTTGTTTATGTGTCTAGGAAACGAGTAATTATTTGTGGAATGAATAAATCAATCAGTAAAAAAGGTTCATCTGTGATGGCATCAGAGTCGAGTAGTTTTTTCTTCTTCTTTAGGCTAAGGGAGACCCGGGAAAATTTGACGATACATTCACTATTCAATCTTCTTTAAGGTCTCTAATCTAGAAAGCTAAGACAATTAAATGCTCGTTCATCCAACATATATTCAGGATAAGACTGGGAAGACATTAAACAGTCTAAATTCTAGTCAATCCCTATTACAAGTATTCCTCTAGATAATATTCCTACCCAGAAGAGGGGATTCTAGGTAACAGGAACAATAAGTATGATCTAGTTTATGAGAAACAAGGAGACAGGAGGGAATATATTAACAAGTAGTGGGGGGAAAGCCTATTGAGTGGGGCCAGAAAGACCCAGATGTTGGGCAATATGGAGCACCTGGAAGTTAAAGAGTTTTCACCTTAATGGGTTTTTTAATTCTCATAAAAGTAGTAATGATCATTACAAAAAAAAACAAAAAACAAATAAACAAAAAAACTTCGAACCAGAATAAAAGTCTAAACTAAAAAAAAAAAAAAGAAAAAAATCCATAATTCCACTTCCCAGAAGAATCTTTTATATTTTCACACTATACACAGGGAAATGACATAGTTGAAGGGAAAAAAAAATTCTTACTAAGTTTCCAATTCAAATATTTATTTAGTGTCTACGATGTGTCAAATGCTAGAAATCAAGGATACTATAAGGTTTAGTCTCCACATCCATGAGTGGGAAAATAGAGATGAGTGGAATGCAATGAAAAAAAGGACCCAGAGCTCCTATTTACATGACAGTAATAAGGCAAAGAAATCAGAATTGGCTTTTAAAGGATGAGAAGAAATTTGTCAGGCAAAGAAAGAGAGGAAGATCTCTGTGTATCAGAGGAACCAGTGTGTGTAAAGAAACTTTGTAATCTAAATGTGATCCTTTTCTTCTTCTTCCCTCTTGGCCTCCACCCAATCACTACACTAAACAAGTGAAAGGGTGACCAAGCACAAGACCGAGAAAATGCTTTAAAACTGACTGTAAAGTAGGGAATGTGGAAGCAAGGAACAAGAAAAAGAAAGACCAAAGATTATTATTAAAAAAAAAAGTAGTAAGAAGAAATGAGTTCAACAATATGAAGTCTAACTTTCCAAGTTTGGTCACAAACCCCCAATGGCAATTCAAAACGAAACAGTGTGGGTAGGAGTAATAAATATATTAAAAGTGTTCAACTTTAACAGACATTAAAGAGAGCAAACTGGAACAAGACAACATTTTCCTACTAGTAAAGTGGTAATCTATCAATCTAAGACCTTTTACTGAAAGATGAAGATCAACAGCAGACTGATTACTTGCTTACTTTAAGTGGTCATCTAAATTTTAAAAAGTCAGAACCAGCTTATGGTAAAAAAAAAAAAAAAAGTGTCAAATCAGAAGTCACCCATGTAGTTTGTCCCAAATTGCCATTAAGAAAATTTCTATCAGATCTTTGAAAGATTTCCAATAGCTAGCTATGAAGAAAAGATTCATGACCCAGCCATGCTCTACTTCATAAAAGAGAGTTCAACCATCTGCCTAAAAGAAGATATAAAAATACTTTGTCCCTCTCCTTTTATTTAGAAACCCAGAGTCTGCCTCAAAGAAACTAGTTAGTTTGCCCTTGCTAAGCCATTTCATTCTACGCAGAGGCAGGTTTTGTGGCAGCTAGTTCCTTACCCTCCTTCTCTCATCCTTCTACAAACCATTAAGAGACCACCATGTACTACAAAAGCAAGGAAGCATCTATCCACATACTGTGTGCATGTAAGGTTCAGGTGGAGCTGTATACAAGCAGAAAAACCTGGATTGGCACATGGCTTCCTGGGAAGTGTAGTCATACAAGCAAAGTGTTGTGTTATGGGTACAAGGCTAGAATCAGGAAGTGCCCTAACAGTAGCACATGCTAGAAACCTGGCTAGGATAAGATCCCACCACCCTAGCCCAGAATCATCTTATTAGAGTAATGTCTATTAGCCACTGGAACTCAGGCTAGGAGCTTTGTATTTATCTACCCGCAATACACCTAAGAAGAGGTTTCACTCACAATCTCAGTCAACCATAGAGGCAAGGACAACACAAAAAAGTTTCTGACAAATGTGTATCAGGTTATATCAGTTATCATTCAAAGGTAATAAGCAGAAATAATGCAGTACAAGGAAGAGTGAAAATTATTCTTCACATAGAAGCACAGTCTGACTTAGAAAGTATATTACACTTCAGGACAGAGAACTGACTTCCAAACACTGTCTGGCAAACTCTATGAAATAGTCATATAGAAAGAGAAAAGACCAAGATCAAATAAGAGTAATTTAAAAGAAAAAGGAGCAGGGTTAAGTTTTTAAAAGATGCAAAGAATCTAAAATTTCAACAGTAGAAATAAAGCCCAATGGGAGATGGTAAAGGAAAATCAGATGAGTTATGATAAGGACAAACATGTGAGCAGCTCACAAAAAGGACAGAAATGATAAGCCAGCCTAACTATTATAAGTGTTTCCAAGGAAGAAAATAAACTAAAGCAAAATAACCAAATAGTTCAGGAAATGAAAAAAAAGAACCAAGTTTGAAGACTGTAAGAAGCTAATGTATCAGGCAACATCAAAATACATGTACAAAAGATGATCTGTCAAAAATATTTCAATAAAATAAAAAAAGAATTCCTACTACTATCAGGCATAGGAAGCTCTGAAACAAACTGATTAATGCAAGATGACATCAAATGATATCTACAGAATTTCTAAGGACATTAATGATTTGGTAATTACTAAATGTCTTCCAGTTACTCCTACTAAAAAATATTAGCTGAAAATGTATGCTAGCTAACATACATGAATTAACTTAAAAGACTGAGAAAAATGTCAATGAGCACCAAATCTATCTCAATAAAGTTTTTAAAATTCGTGTTAACACTGAATGTAATTACTAAGATAAGTTTTGAAAGAAAATAAAGTTAAAAATTAAGTTAAACACATGACATGGGTAAAAAATATACTAACAATATTCTGAGGTCTCAAGCTCACCATGAAGGAGAAAAGAGAATAAAGTGAGTGAGGGTGGGTTAAGAGAAAATCATAGTCTTCAGATATAGGGTGAGTCAAAGTATAATTTTCTTTTTCAGGCTGACAAATCAGAAAATTTTACTTTTAAAACTTAGATTTACACTTGAATTCATTTAAACTATAAATTAATGGACTTGGAAAACAAAATGTATACATTCAAAATATCTGAGATAAAAGCAAACCAAGTATAAATAGCACAAAAAGAAAACACTAACAGATAACTGGAAAAGAAAATGTGATCTATACATACCATTAATGGAGTATCACTGAGTCTTAAAACGAAATGCTACAACATGGAAGAACCCTGAATACACGCTACATGAAACAAGCCAAACACAAAAGGCAAATATTGTATGATTCCACATACATGGATCACTTAGAACAGGCAAAATCATGAGACAGAAAGTAGATTAGAAATAGGTTACTAGAGGCTGGGGTAGGGAAGAATGGGGAGTTAGTGCTTGATGAGTATAGAGGTTCACCTGGGGAAGATGAAAAAGTTCTGGAGATCGGCAATGGTGATGGTTGTACAACATGTAACTGCATTTAATGCCAAGGGATTGTATACTTAAAAGTGGTTAGGATGGTAATTTTATGCCATGTGTATTTTATAATTAAAGAAATCATGAAGAATCATTAAAAAACAGTAAGCATTAAATGAGAGAGACATACCCAATAGAATTCATTATGCCAATAAACATAAATGTTTTAAACATTCATTTTGGATTAACAAAAATAAACTACACGTAATTTAAAAGAGACACAACTAAAACAAAAAGGCATGGAAAGACAAAGCTGGATAATAATTTATTGAACAAAGAAATATAGTATGGATAGGAATTTAAAATAAGAAAAGTACTAGGTTAAAAATGATTAAATATAACAATAATTTTTATTGATGAGGTGGAATCTATAATGAAGATCTTTACCAGTATAGAATTTACACATGCACCAAATAATACTGTATCAAAACACATGATAAAATTCACTAGTCATGAGAACGAAACACCAGCCACACAGATGGGGAGAAAATAATTGCAAAAGAAATATCTGATAGAAAAGACTGTTACCCAAAATATACAAAGAACTCTTAAAACTCAACAATAGGAAAATGAACCACCCAATTAAAAAAACAGGCAAAAAATTTGAAGAGATACCTCACCAAAATGACATATGTACAACAGATGGCAAAGAATCATTTCAAAAGAGGCTTAACATCATACACCATTAAGAAATTACAAATTAAAACAATGAGGTACCCCTACACACCTATTAGAATGGCTAAAATTCAAAACACTGACAAAATCAAATGCTGGTAGGATGTTGAACAACAGAAACTCTCATTCACTGCTGGTGGGAAAGCAAAATGGTACAGCCACCTTGAAAGACAATTTAGCAGTTTCTAAAAATAAATATACTCTTACCATTCAATCCAACAATCAGTCCTTGGTATTTTCCCAAATCAGCTGAAAACTTACGCCCGCACAAAACCTAAACACAAATGTTAACAGCAGCTTTATTTCATAACTGCCGAATGAAGAAGCGACCATGATATACTTTTGTAGGTGAATGGATAAACAAACTGTGGTACACTCGGACACTGAAATATTATTCAGTGCTAAAAAGGAATTAGCTATCAAGCCATGAAATGATATGGAGGAAACAAACACATATTGCTAAGTGAAAGAAGTCAAGTTGAGAAGGTTACATCCTGTGTGATTCCAACCATATGACATTCTGGAAAAGGCAAAACTATGAAGAGAATAAAAGCATCAGTGGCTGTCAGAAATTTGAGTGAGGAGGGGAAGAGATGAATAGGGAGCACAGGACATTTTTAGGGTTGAAAAATTATTCTGTATGAATAATTTAGACACATGTCCACATTTGTCCACACCTGTAGAATATAAAACACCAAGAGTGAACCCAATATAAACAAGACTTTGGTTGACAATAATGTATCAATGTTGGTTCATCAATTATAATAAATTAAAAGAAAATGAAGTTGCCACACACTGCAAGATGCTGATGATAGGAGAGGCTGGGGTCGGGGAGGGCGGAGCTCAGGATGTAAAGGAACTCTCTACTTTGTGCCCAAGTTTGCTGTGAACCTAAAACTGCTGTATAAAATCAAGTATATTAAGAATTTTTAAATTACTAGAAATAGAAGAAACTGACACTTTTACTCAATCAGCACATACTTACTGTATACCTTCCCGTCCCAAGCTATAAATAGAATAGCAAAGAAATAAACAAGTAAATGAAAAAAAAAAATAACTTCTGATGGAAGTGTTGTAAAACCCAAACAAAAAGAAGGGCAAGAAGTTAAATATTGAGCAGGGTGGGGTGGGGGAGGGGGGTAGGTGGAGGCTATTTTAGATGGCTGATCAGGAAAGCCCTCTTCAAAAGTTATATATGAAGGAGAAGATAATATTCAGGCAGAAGAAACAAAAATGTAAATTACTGATGTGAGAACAAGCTTCTCAGAAACAATGCTACTGCATAGTCTGACAGATTGAGATTAAAAAATTAATTAGGATTAAGTCATATACTTAATAAGAACTATTAATAGGGAATAATAAATCAAACAAGATAACTTGAATAAAGTTTAACATATATATATGTAACTGTACCCTACAAACAGAAAATTTTCTTTTTAAGTTTCTGGAGAACACTTACCAAATTGGATTATGTCTTATCACAAAGAAACCCTCAATAAATTTAAAAGATATTTTAAAAGACCATAGTCACTAAAAGCAAGTAAACAGTTAATAGAATGACCTTAAATATCTCTTAATAAAGAAATTAACCTAGAACTACCAACTATTTGTAAAGTAATAAATATAAGAATATCATTCATGTAAATTATAGTGCAGCCAAAGCTGTACTCAGAGGTAAATTAAGAGCACCAAATGTTTTCAGTATTTTAAAAAAAGGAACCAAGAATTTACTGAGTTAGAAAAAATATAATAAAAAACGAAAGAAAAGTAGGAAGAACAAAGTAAAGAGAATAGGAGAAATCAGGGAATCCAATAACTGAGAGAATAAATCTCAAATCTGGTTATAAAAAACTGCTAAGCAAACATTTGGCAAATCAAATCAAGAAAAATGATAAAATTACTCTTAAAGATAGAAATGAATACTAGCTTTTAATTATAAGAAAATATTACATACACTTATATCATAAATTTGAAAATCTTAATATATGATCTATGGAAATACAAATTATTAGAACTGACTCATGAATAAGATTCCTCAGTAGACTATAGAATTCACTACAGAGGTTATCAGATGACCAGTATACTCTTATTAAACTAAATTTCTATGAAATTCTCTATATTCAATAAATTCTCTATACTTGACTTAATATGAGTAGGGTTTTGCTTCCTCACAATATATGCCTTAAGGTATCTTTGGATATTAGCAAATTTATTATATAATCTTATCAATAGTTAAAAGACAAAAAACCTTATCATCTTTTAAAAAAGTGTTACAAAAACATTTGATAAAATTCAGAAGCCATTCCTATTTTTGTAAAGTAGGAACAAAAGAAAATCATAAAGAATCACTCTCTAAAACCAACAGCTGCCCTCAACCTTAACTGTAAAAATATCAGAGATATTCCAACACAATTATCGCCCTTCTTATTTAATCATGTCTTGGAGATTCTGCCCAATGTGATAAAGAACTAAAACAGAAATATTGTGACTATTGGAAAACAGGCAAAAGTTATTATTATTTTTGGAGACAACCTGGAAAACATAAGTAAATAAAATTTTATTGAAGTGTGGGAAATTAATAAAATAACAGTGAACACAAAAATCTAGTTACTTACTTCTATGTGCTTATCAGAAATAATGGAAATAAATCAAATTAACAAAAATGAAATTTGTTATAAGTTAAACAAGAAATGCAAATTAACATGTATTTTTTATTTGCCTAGCTATACGAAAATTCTATTAATTTCATTAAGAATGATGATTGTTTCAATGAGGACAGCAATAAAATGAGATTTGCATTGCTAGTAATGGTACACATCAAACCTTTCTGAAGAGTAATTTAAGACTTTTAAATGCTATTCCTTTATATTCAATAATTCCACTTCTAGGAAAATATTCTAAAGAATCAACAGAAAGATATTCACCATAGCATTATTTATATAAAATATTGGAAATAAGTTGCACATTCAGCAATAAGAAAATAGTGAAACTAAGGCACAACTCTATAATGATAATAAGCAAATATTAAAAAATCATTCAAAAAAATTTTGAGAAATGAAAACTTTCAAGTTAAAAAAAGCAAGATAGCAAATTATACAGAATATGATTCCAATTTCATAAAACTACATACACAGAGATTAACATAAAGAACAAGTACTATAAGGAAACATACCAAAATATCAACAGTCGGTACCCATAGGTAACAGAATAAGGAGTAGTAAAAACAAACAAACAAACAAAAAAAAAACACACACACTTTATTCTTTTCCAGTATTTAGTCAGAAAGGTGGAAAAAAGTTTAGGAAAAATTTACAACTGAGATACTTTATCAAACATCTGGCTATATTTCCAGTATTGAATCTGCCAATGTAACTTCTTATTCTTTAATAATGTGCTCTTTAGAACATCTAAAATTTTATCTAAATGCTTTACCCCATCTCGATGCTCATGTGTTTATTATATAACAATTGTGCTTATTCACTAGCCTATAAATTACTAAATAATCTCAAAATTAAAAGGAATAGTTTTAAAAGCTAAGATTATATCTTAAAATATACCTTGTTCATATGAAATAAATTCTAAATGAACGCTTCTATCTTTCCAGAACCTATTAAACATTTATATGAAAAAAAAAATCAATGTAGCAGTCCGATAAGAAAGGTGTAACGAAAACTTCAGTAACGTTCGTTAAAAGTACCCTGTATATATGAATCATTTTTAACCCAGATGACTGAGTTCTTCTTGCACCTCCTCCCTCCTTGATTAGTTTCAACTGGCAAAAACTGAGAAATAACTATTTCTAGATGAATAATTCAAGTTTACAGCACACTGCAAATAAAGGTTATCGATTAACACATTAATATATAGGAACGGTAAGAATATCTAAATCATAACGAAGCTCAGGAAAGACTCAAAGAAAGCGGACTCGAAGGCTGAGATTTGAAGGATGAGAATCAATTAAGCAAATAGGGGTCGAAGAGGGGCATTATCTTCCTTTTCGGAAGTGATGCTTAAAATAAAACCATTACAGTATTACTCTCTGAATTCCTATAATGTAACTAATTTTCACACCAACCTCAAGCTCCTAAAAACATTTTTATATCTGTATATTATATCAGTAGCCGAAATATTTTATTTTTAAAACTCTTTACTTCCCCTTACCACAAACAAAAAAAAAGTCCAGAAGAATTAAGATTAAAATACAATTATTAAAAGTACAAGACAATATAGAAAGTTTTTTGATAATGGTGAAATGGGGAAGATCTTAAACAGAAAGCTTCTACAATTCAATAAGGAATTATAGGTAAATATAGATTGGTACAGCTTTTTAGAAAGGCAATTTGGCATCTACTGAAATTTAAAATGAACACTTAAGAATCCTTTTTATAGAAATACATACATATACATGTGCATAAAGATGTAAGGAGTTCATTAAGGCTTAAAGTTTAATTGCTCAAAATTGAAAATAACAATGACCATGAATAATTAAAGCATGACCATAAAATGGAATACCTGATGACTGTTGAAAAGATGAGCTACAACTATATGTACTAACATGGAAAATAATATATAACGATCAACTTTTTATTTTAAAAAATTAAGGTAAAAACTACACACATGGCACTTATTTCTAATTGCATAAGTAAAAAAAAAAAACAAACAGTAGGTAACTCAAAGAATGGGACTAGAAAGTGAGGAAGAGTAATCTTCACTTTTTGCTCTAAATAACTGAACCTTTCATAACAAGCATGTTCTTCTTTTGGAATGTAATTTTAAAATAAGGAAAAGAAATCTACTCTGGTCTTTACGATGCTTATCTTTGAGGGCTGAGACTAAAGTGATTTTTATCCTGTTCTTTAGTCATTTTCACTGCTTTCCAAATTTTCAATGAGAAATATGCATACTTTTATTTTTATTTTTTAAGCGAGGCAACCCTTGGTTGACCTCACAGATTGCAAGGAAACTGTCAGCTTACAATTCCTTATTTTTTAACTTTTTTTTTTAATTTTTATTTTTTACACCTATAGCATCTGGTCTTCCTAGGTGGTCTCCCATCCAAGTACTAACCAGGCCCGACCCTGCTTAGCTTCTGAGATCAGATGGGATCGGGCTTGTTTAGGGTAGCAGGGCTGTAGCCAAGAAATATGTATACTTTTTAAATCTGAAAAGCCTATATTCAAAAAATCTGTATTTAATTTCAGTGGTGAAAGTATTTTTTTCCTGAAAAATAATTTTTAATTTAACAGTTATGGTCTCAGAAACTTGGTCCTGAGATTCCAACCTCTTTCACAAAGTAGTTTTAAATTTGTTTAGAACAGAACATTTGCTGTAGAAGTAATTAAAAGTAAAATCTATTTTAGAATGGAGTATTAACTGTTTATTAAGCACTTAAGCACTGCATATACTAAGTACTTCATTTGCATTATTTTATTTGCTCTAAATAGCCCTATGAAATTTGTATTATAATATTATTATTCCCATTTTACATATGAAAAATCAAGCCTTGAAAAGAATGCATATCTTGTCCAGGATCAAGTAAAGGAGTCAGGATTCAAATCTAGATCCTCAGCTCCTAACCACTTGGGATATATGGCTAAGTACTAACGAATCTCAGAGATAATAAGCTAGAATGCAAATCCTGCATGAGTGTTCAGAATGACTACTCTTAATCAGGTTAGTGACCCTGAAATGAAGTAGTGAAATTCAATTTTGATCACAGAAGAAAACAATCAGTATTTTTTCAAGGCAATAGAAGCTATTTTTCCTTCTTTCTGCTTCTTTCAAGGTACAAGAAGGATACAAGAGACAACTCAGATTTATGAGTAATTTAACACCTTCCCTCTGATTAGTCTGAAATTAGCCCTCTAACTGGAAACAAACTGATCAGAACGCTGAAGCCTTAAACAAGGCCAAGATTCAAGTTTTCATCAAAAGTATAAAATTTAGAAAGCCAAACGAAACGTTATACTTGAATATCAGAATAATCAATATTGACAGATAGGAAGGATTTAATAGTACCTACTTATTTTATCCTTAGCTATTTGAACAAGTTCTCTTTTTAAACAAGTATAATGAAAGTTTATCCTTAACTACCTGAACAAGTTCTAAGTTTCCTCTTTTAAAAAGAATAATTGAAAAGAAATATACACTACTGTTAACCATGTCTTGGAAACAGGCCTATCCTAAACATCAGAGAAATACAGGAATCCCTTTTCATCTGTTTAGTAGATATACTCTAACTACAAACTTACTGTGACTTTATGAATTTGGGTTCGCAAGGTTAGACTTCAATGTCACAAGGTCTGGAAGAATAACTTTTCCTTTTAATAATTGGTAAACCAGGAATCAAGGTCCTAAGGGAAACAGAATACCCAGGAGCTCTTCCTTAGTAAAAGTATCTGCTTACAGAAAGTAATGGCAGAGAGGCTGACATCATCCACCAAGTTTCACAGGCCAACATTTCTATACCTTAACCCCTTAGGCCAACAACACTTCCTATTAAGTTAAGGACAACTGACACTACCAAATGATGTCAGTATTGAAGCTCAGTACTATGTCATTTAGGTAACAATGGACTACTTAGTGAAAACACAAATTCGAGTTAATTTAGATTAACCTCTTTCACCAAAACCTGAAAAGTGGGTTTAAGACCCACATTTTGATGTTCACTTTTCACAACGTCATTCAGTGTTCTTGCCTAATAGCTAGAAAGGTTTAAAAGCCAAGGATGAAAGAACTGCCTTAAATCAATATCCTTAAGAGAACATGAATAAAGTTTTTCACTTATGTATTTTTTTGTACAAATACATACATACGTACATACATACATATATATATGTGTGTGTGAATGAGTTTTATACATGCCTCAGAGCTTCTAGAAAAGTTGGCAAGTTCTAACCTGCTTTAAAAATTACTATTCACTGCTTTCATCCCAATCTAACTTCATTTAATGTTATTCTTTTGGATAACTCTACGAAAACAAAAACCCCAGAGAAAATTCTTGTACATTTCAATATCCTGCCTACTTATAAGAGCGGAAGAGTCAAACAGAGCAGGGGAAAAAAACGTGACGTGCACAACCTTGATCCAAAACACAGCTCGTCGTAGTCTAATTTTAGGCCTAACCATTTTATCTTTTTACAGAAGTTAAAAAAGAAAACTATAGATCACTTGTAAAGTAAAACTGAGATAACTCTATCAATGGGAGTTGGTATTCTTTATCAAGGAGGAAACAAATCACGCTCACACTGCCCAGAATATTCCCATTAAAATTAAGATACAAGAATGTGTACAACCTCATATCAAGTGACAATGCAATTACTTTTCAAACTTCAGTTGAATAACTTCATCTTTAAAGAATTAGTCAAAAGGTTGAGCCCACAGAGGAATCTGTGAGAACGTTGTGTGTGTGTGTGTGTGTGTTGTTCTAAAGAAAGCCAAACATGGTTAAAAGGCAATCTTCACCTAAATTACCAAAGAAGCAAAGAAGCAAATATTCACCTCCTGGCTGAAGATCAAACAGGAATCACAAGAAGATCCGAAAGTTCTGTTCTTAAGCAGAAGCTCTCAAACTCCCGGAAAACTATGTTTTTACTAATGAGGAATATGGAAGAGATTACAGATTATAGTTTAGAAAGAGTAAAGGTGCTCGAGACAATATATGCCTGAGTAATGAAACCGGGATGAACAGAGAGGGTAGTAAGGAGGGGCTGGGACTCAGTAAGAGAGTAAAAATCAAGGAATAAAACTTGAGACATCTAGTCAAACACTAAAGTAAATGGAGGAAAGGAAGAGGTTGAAACGCGAGAGAAAGGAGAAAGGGCAGAGCCCGTGGCTCGACACAGTTCAGGGCAGGGCTGGGTCCAGGAAGAGTTAGCCCTCACCTGCCCGGCAAGCTTCCCATTTCGAGCTAAAGCCGGAGATGAAAACAGCCCTAGGGAGCAGACAATGAGCCACCGCCCCAGGAGCCGCGGCTGCAGGCACACAGGTGGTGGCTGCCCCGGCCCGGCGCGCGGCAGGTCTGCTGCCCCGGGCCGCTCGCGCCTGCCAGGCCGCAGAGAAGGAAGAAGGAAGGGGAGCGACTGCCCGCGTCCTGGCCCGTCCGCACACTTACCCCAGGCGAGGAAAGGTCCCCGCCCCAGCGAGGCGCCTCCGACCGAGCTCCCGGCAGGCTCCGGAGCCGCCCCGGGCAAGCGCGCGACTCAGGGCGGGGAGGGGACGGAAGGGGAAGCGGGACAGGAAGAGGAGCCGCGCAATAGCACAGTCGCTGCTACCGCTAGGCCGAGCAGCACCCGAGCCCTGCGGGCGCCGGGAGGGGAGGGCAGGGAGCCTTCGGCAATGGCGACGGCCGGGGCCAGAGGGGAAGCGGAACAACCGCCGCCGCTGCGCGTGGCCACAACCCTAGGGGCGGGCAACGACGGGGAGCGGGGAGGGGCGGAGCCAAGACCCCTCCCCTCCCGGTCCCAAGCCTGGAGCTCCACGGGGCGGAGAACGGCACCGCTTCCCAATGGGCGGGCTCGCGTGGGGGTTCCTGGGAGTTGTAGTTTAGAGATGTGTGCTGCTTCCCTCTCCATTTCTCTGGGTATTCTTTATATTGAGACAGCAGTCCTTCATTTAACTCAGCATTGTCTCCAGTCAGATCTGTGCCGATCGAAGATGCTGACAGACAATTGCTGTTATATGAATCTGCTATATGTTTCTGGGAATTCATTATCTATTTTGCTATTTACCTACAAACTTACTATATTTTGCAACTAAATTTAGTCCCACTTCTTTGCAAATTAAAGCGTGTTTTATCTTTGGAGGAGTTATCAACATATTCACTCATCCTACAAATATATGAGTTAGTCTAATATGTACCAGAGACTGTTAAAGTATTCAGAGATACAAAGGTGAACATGAGTCACTTTGCCTTTGTGGAGCTTACAAATATTAAAACACAATAATTAAAATAATGATATCTAGTATGAGGGAAAAACTGGGGAGGTTACTTTGGAGAGGGTGACTAGAGAGGCATCTTTAAGGAGGTAACATTTAAGCTGAGAACAGAAAGAGCGAGCCACGAGAAGCACCCAGGAGAAAGCACTACAAACAGAAAGAGGACAGAAGGGCTTGCTAAAGTCAGTTAAGGAGGCCTTAAAAAAAAAAAGAAAAAAAAAAAGAAGGCCTGTGTGGCTGGAGCTTAGGGCATTAGAGTAATTAAAACATTAGAGTAAATAAGATTCAAGTCAAGAGGATCTTGAATGCCATGGTAAGGAGTTTGGACTTTATTCCAAGAGGCTATTAAATAGTTTTAAGCAGGTAAGTGATGTTATCTGGTTTACACTTTAAGATCACTAGACTGCTATGTAGAGAATGGAGTATAGAGATACAAGAACAGAACTAGGGAGGCAGTAATTATGACTGTCTCTAGGGAGAAAGGTAGTCAGATTGTGCTTATCTATAGAAGTAAAGCAAAACTTAATTGACATGGAGTACAAGAGAAAGTAATCAAGAAGCAATATGACACTATTAGATAACCTGAAAAAGTCTTCATTATTAAACATATGGAAATTCTGGATAAAAAAGAACATCTTTTCAAAGGCATAACTAAGCTTTCAAGAAAGAGAGAGGAATGCCTCTGATGTCTTTCAAAGTCCACACTCAACCCAAAGTGGAAGCAAGAAACCAGAGTGGTAATCAGGACAATGAAGCCATGGTGGTGTTGAGGATATCTACTTATCTCAGAAATCTCTATGGTTTTACTGGTTGCACAGGAGAGAGGAGATCAAAGACAAAGCCTTAGCCTATATATGGAGTTAGGACTGTGATCCTGCATAAGGCTGGGAAACTTGAAGGGCTACACCATCCAAGAAGAGAATGGAGAGAAAAAAAACACCTCCCTATAGAAACACCAACCCAAGGAGATAAGCAGACATTTCTGTTTTAGCCTAGATTTGGCATGAAGGGGAAAAATTTTCCCTTTATATTTCATAACCACAGTTTCCTTTACATGGGTTTTAAAGTTCAAATTTATAGTTTCCACAATGTCCAGGAAATCTCTGAAAAGGAACCAAATAGAACTTCAAGAAATAAAAAACATAATAATTGAAACCGAAGTCAATGTTTGGAATAAACAGCAGATTACATACAGTTGAAGAGAGAATTAGTAAACTGGAATACAGAACTAAAGAAATTACTGAGAGCGGCCCAAAGAGGAAATATGGAAGATTAAGAGACATGGGGATAGATTGTGAAGGGCTGCCATAGGCTTAATGAGAACTCCAGGAGAGAGGAGAAAGAAAAAAAAAGGAGGCACTGTAAGATACTGCTAAGAATTTTCCAAAATTGATTAAATACAAGGGCATTCAGATTCAGGAAACAAAGCAAGTCCCAATCAGGACAAGTAAAAGAAATCTTCTCAAAGTAAAACTGCAGAATACCAAAAATAAAATGACCAGAAAGAAAACATAAAAACATATAAACAACTATTAAGTCTACTACAGATCTCTCAATTGCAACAATGGGTGCCAGTTGATAATGGAAAAATATTTTCAAAGTACCAAGAGAAAATAACCAAACTTAGAAATGTACACATAGCTAAATTATCAGTCATATGAGTGAGGGTGAAATAAAAATATCATCAAACAAAAACAAAGATGTTACCAATGACAAAGACCTACTAAAGAAACTACTTAAAAAGATATACTTCAGGAAGAAAGTAGTTTCATTAGTAAGGTGAGATGCAAGAAATCAAGCAGATAGCTAAATCTACCATCCTATCGCTGTTTAGGACAATCCTGAAGAGCATACTTAGTCTATATTATTTCATTCTCTCACAGCCTACCAAATCTTACAGTCAACTTCCTGCCAATAGCATATTTTGTAAGTTTGAAGGATGATACAGATAGGTGTTGGTCACCTCACTCTAATTTATCTCCATATCATATCAATCAGCATCAATTACCAAAATATAGATGAGTACTTTGAAATGAACAGAATACATCTGACTAGGATAATCCTTAAGCTCATTATATTCTGAAAAAATTAAAGCTGCAATAGGTTTTTCCACTTCCCAAGTATGTATGTATGTACCATCCTCTGTGAAATCTAGCTAAAATATCTAAGTTCCTGGTAGAGTGAAACTAACTCTCTCTCTCTCTCTCTCTCTCTCTCTCTCTATCTCTCTCTCTCTCTCTCTGCCTCTCTCTCACACACACACACACACACACACACACACACACACACACACACCACCCTCTGACCCCCACAACCCTTAGCTGAGGTAACTTGCATCTCTGTTCTTTTCATCCAAAAGAATATAACACAATACTTTAAGAAAAAGAAATCATAGAATACTGGAACACAATAACCAAGAGAACCAAGACCATGCACAGAATTACAAAACTGATTTTAAAAAAATAAAGTGCTTAGTCATTTTTTAAGTCCAAAGAAGATAATATAAAGAGTTCAAAATCAGAATTGTTCTGTTCTATCAAAAGTGATGTCATTTGTGATCATTTATCAGGCAAGAATGATCATATCAAAATATTCTTCACTCACATTCACAATATTTTACCCTACTGAATACCTGTATAAATGAGTAAATGGCTGAATCATGTTCTGAGCCACAATCTCAAATATTGCCTTGAAAACTTGTTTAAACATTGATGAAATTGGTTCTGATGTGCAAAAGAAAATAAAGATTCCTCTCCTCTCTCTCTCTCTCTCTCTCTCTCTCTCTCTCTCTCTCTCTCTCTCTCTCTCTCAGTGGTTAAATAGTACCATGTTAACCCCACCTGTCTAACCAAGTTCTAAAATGTTGTCTGTTGATTTTACTGAATCTTAACTGACACATAATTCTATTTCGATGCCATTATATTATTCTATTGTGACAGAAATGCTTGTAAAACATGGAATTCTTTCTTGTAGAAATCACTAAAGATATAAAACTAGATTGGGTTGAAATTTTAGTTATTTTAAAGATGTCTAGTATTTCTGCTTTATGGCATTGGTAGCCTCTTTCAATATGTAAGTTCTCAAACACATCTTCAAAAAGAACTGTTATGACTAATCAAGCCATATATGTCAAGTTATAAAAGGTTTATTCCCATAAAAACACCAAAATGTTTTAGGAAATTAAGCAGTGATAACATATATAAACATATATCACATCCCATTACTCTATTTAAAACAACTGCATTGCAACATACCCTGGATTTTTAGCTTCTGTTTTGGAACATGCCTGGTCCAAATAAATTGCCCTGAACAAATATAATGGTAAATTTGCCTTTTTATTTTTTAATTACCTTATGGCACTTATTTTATTTTCTACTTTTTTTCCAAAGAACAACAGTAAATCAAGAACTTTTGTTTACAAAGATTTTTTTTGTAAATGGCCAACTTAATATACTCTTTAAAATGACAATCTGAATTGTCTTCCTGACAAATTAAGTATGAAATCAGAACTAAATATTAGTATTAGTGTTTCATCAAGCTCTTTGTTAATTCATAGATTCAAAAGCAGTATAAAATATAGGAGAATGGAAATGTTTTAAGAAATAATCAATTTTCATATTAATAATTTCTTACTGTTCTACTTTAATGATTTTCTTTGACACTCTGCATAAATAACTTCAATGTTCTCATAAAATTAACATTTAAGTCAACTCTGATTCATTCAAATTATTTTTATTTATAATGATTTTCTCAATGTTTAGCTTAAATATAAATGTTTCTTTCACCAAGTGAGAGTAATTTGTTTCTAATACATAAAAAACTCATTTTTCTAACCCAAATGGACACATCACAAAATAAATAGTAATTTAACAGAATTAAGTTTCCTCTTGTCACTTGATGCTTGAGGATTATCAAAGGCCTACACAACAGAGCACTAAATTTTGGAATTAGCTGAGAATGGCCCAAAATTTCCTCTAGTAAACATAATTTTAGCTAAAAATGAAGACAAAAGACAAAAGTAGTGATATAATTCTAGAAGAACACTTCTAGTCACAAATGAATAGGTCTTATTTAGATTTATAAGCAGCATTTAACCGCATAAAACTTATAGGGAGAAATGGCCATATTTGAAAACAGCAACGAGGATCAAAGTAGAACACAGGATGGTAATAAGCAAAGTCACAGAACATACTAAAGAGGTATGTATAGTTAGTCCCACTGGAACCTGCAGAGTCACATTCTTATATACCTATGGAGAGAGATCGATAGAGAAGTTAGAGACATTGAAAATGAATGTCCTAAGTGATAACACTATTTATTTTTAATTTTTTTCTTTTAAATATCTTTCAGCCAATGCTACACTACATGTAACAGGTTTGAATGATTCTTTTGGATGCAACGTTTAATGTAGACAAATCAAAATCAAGTCCTATAATAATTCTGAAATTCTAATTACTTTTGACTTTTCTATCTCTTACATTGAGTTGAGCATATTCTTTAAAAAAAAATGTTGGCTATATGCCAATAAACATTTACTTCCTCTATGTTTCATATTAGAATACAGAATTCTAAGTTGAAACCATAAAAAACATTAAAACAGCACTAAAACTAAAATATTTGTTTGTTTTGCTGTTTCCCCCAAACAGCTATTTAAAGTTTGTTTGTTCACAAATTTCAAAACTGAATGTATCCTTTACTGTTAACATCAACCTACTAGTGATACTGATTAGCAATAATAAAATTCTCCTATATTCAACTTAGTTTTTATTTTCTATCTGGTTTTGAAGATAAAGAGTTCAATTAGAAACTCTGGGAAATTTCATGGTTTAAAAATAGGTTTTAAAAACATTAAAATTAGGTAACTTGGGATTTTTTTTTCATTTTTTTGTCTATTGAAATATAATAGACAATTAGTTGCTTGTATTTACATTGTACAATTCAATGAGTTTTTATCCACTTACAGTTGGCATACAATATACCAGTTTCAGCTGTATAGCATAGTGATCAGGAATCCACAAAACTCGCAGAGTGATCACCCCATTAAATCTAGTACCCTGCTTCCCCCTTACATATTTATTACATTGTTAACCATCTTCCCCATGCTACACTCTACATCTTCATGTCTATTTTGCAACTATCCATTTGTACCTCTTAATCTCTTTGCTTTTTTTTTGCTGTCCACCAATGCCCCTCCTATCTAGTAACCCTCTAAATATTCTCTGTATCTATGAGTTTATTTCCTTCTGTTGTTGTTGTTGTTGATTTTGTTCTTTAGATTCTACATGTACCTGAAATGATGCGATATTTGTCTTTCTCTATCCGACCCATTTCATTCAGTACAGTACCTTCTAGGTCCATCAAAGCAATATCTTTTTTCATCCCCTTCCTTTTAGTCTGTGTGTGTCTTTTAATCTGAAATGAGTCTTTTGTAGGCAGCATACGTAGGAGTATTTTCTTATCCATTTAGCCACTCTTTCTTTTGGTTGAAGCATTTAATTCTTTTCCATTTGAGGTACTTGTTGATAGGAATGTAGTTATTACCATTCTTTATTCCTGTTTTTGACACATGCCTTTCCTTCTTAAAAAAGTCCCTCCAACATTTCCTGTAGTATTGGCTTGGTAATGATAAATTCCTTTAGCTTATTTTTGTCTGGGAAGCTCTTTATCTGTCCTTTGACTCTGAATAATAGCTTTATGGATAAAGTATTCTCGGTTGTAGATCCTGGGTCTTTATCACGTCGAATATTTTTTGCCAAACCCTTCTGTCCTGCATAGTAGTACCTTTTGAGAAATCAGTTGTGTCTCCCTTATAGGTAACTGATTTTTTCTTGCTGCTTTAAGATTCTTTGTATGTAACCTTTGGAATATTAATAATGATGAGTCTTGGTGGGGCCTCATTGGATTCTTGGTTTCAGGGTTTCTCTGAGCTTCCTGGGGGTTGTATGTCTATTTCCTTTACCAGATTAAGGAAGTTTTCCATCATTATTTCTTCAAATATATATTCAACATGTTGTTCTCCTTCTTCAGTTACCCTTATGACACAGATATTTTTACCTTTAATAGGGTCCCATAGGCTCCTTAAATTATTTTTATAAATGCCTTAGCATCTGATCTCTTGCCATTCTGATTGTGTGTCCTTGGCTTTCCCATCATCCAAATAGGGCATTTGATCCTTTTTTTATTCACTTTGTTTATTCCGTTTAATATATTTCTCATCTCAGATAATGTGTTCTTCATTTCAGACTGGTTCCCTTTCGTAATTTACATTTTTATTTTTTATCTCTTTGTTGAAGTTCTCACTGAATTTATCTACACTTCCCCCAAGTTCATTGAGCATCTTTATAACCAGCGTTTTGAACTCTGCATCTGTTACATTGCTTGACTCTATTATATCTGGATCTCTGTTCTGTTCTCTCATATGGTTCTGCTTCTTTGTCTTCCCATTTTGGCTGCCTTTCTGTGTCTGTTTCTATGTACTACACAAAGCTCCTAAGTCTCCCAGTCTTATTAGTGTGGCTTTGTGAAGTAGATGTCCAGTGGCACGGTCCTGAGAGGAGTTTAGCTGCAGGCCAAATTTAGGCCAAGCCTGTGCCCCTCTGGGGCCACCTGTTAAGATTCAGCAAGCAATCCACAGATGCTGTGCTTACAGTTGCCTCAAAAGGCCACACCATAAACCAAGGCAAGCTGCCTGCAGTGTGAGTCTAGGCGCTGTTCAGCAAGGAGCACCTGACTTACTGAGGATATACTTGGATGTGGCTTGGGTGGGACCACAAGTTGGGGGAGGTGGGATTTCAGGGGAATCCCCTGGGCAGAGCGACCTCTGTTATCCTGTTTGATGACATTTGGGCTATGGCAGCACTGAGTCTGCACACTGGGAGGGAGCTGGGCTCAACAGAAGAATAATGGATACCGCTGGCACTTCTGTACAAAGCAAGTCTCGCCTCGGCCCTCACTCCGACAACTCAATGTCTCCCTGTAGGTCCCTGGTGCCCCCTGTGCACAGCACTGGTGCTGAGAGCGAGCAGGTCCATCATTGCAAAAGTCTGCTTGTGAGTACGGCCCCTTTAAGAGGCATCTGCCACTGCCACAGACACTAGGGACTCAGCAGCCTCACATCCTCGTCCCGTCCTACCTTCTGCCATTGCAGGGTGATTTCTTAGTTCTCTCCCTAGTTGTATGCCTTGTTCATCTAGATCCCAGGCGATTTTTCCTTGCTATTTGCTCCTTGTTTCCGTCACAACTTTGATTTGGTCGCCAGAGGAATAAACAGAGCCTCTATCAACTACGCCATATTTTTTCCCCTTGAACTTGAGAATTTTTATTTTTGGTGTCCTTTTATAAATATCTAGATTATAATTTCACATCCCCCCAAAAAACATATTACCAACACAATCTGTAATAAAGGGGTATTTGAAAATTATCTTTCAAAAATTGGCATCTTAAACAATCTCTGGTATAGATCACCACCTTAGCAATGGTCACCTATTTTTCTGGTATATATAAACAAGATATATAACACAAAGGAAAAAGAATAAAACTGCTTAATTATGACCTCCCTTTTTAAGTTACATGGTCTTAAAGAGAACTGAATTCAAAATGTTTTAATAAAATATTTATTTTGTAGCAATGCACACTATCAATTTTTATAACCAATAAATCATAAACACTAACCATACTCTTCACTTACATAAGAAAATCAAATGCAATTCTCCATATGTATTTTAGAGTTTGGAAAAGAATTCAGATACCATATATGTGATATTGTGATTTATAATAATACATATTTGGTTTTCATTCACCTTTCTGGCTCTTGGCTTCCAAAATCCTTGGAATTTCCTAAGTGTTGACTGTGAGCCAGGTATCTTTTGTTATCTTGATGAAATGATTTTGGAAAGCACCTAAGGATGAGGGCTGGTTGCAAATGGAGCCAAACATGTAATTAGAGGGTCAGAACTTTCATTCCCACCTCCTGACCTTCAGAGAGAGAAGAGGGGCTAGCGGCATTATACAGAGACCACTCCCAAGAGAGGAAAGAAGTAGACTATGTTAACTATAAGAGGTAAGAAGAAAACAGTAGACTCCTTAGACAAAGCCAGTGTTAATGAAGTATTAATAGTTACCTAATAACAAAACAAGTTGGGAGGTCAAAAGTATAAAAATGGTCTTAAACAGCCTAGTTAGATATATAATAGCAATAAAACTGTCTAAAAACTAGCACAGCTAAATTTTATTTTCCTTTTTTCACTTGTTTGGTGAAATATAATAAATTTTGTTGTTCAAAAATTAAAAATTTTTAAATAAAATAAAGTTTTAACTAGATGGACATACTAGTTTTTCTCTGCCATTCCACACCTTTAAAAAAGCATATCAGAGGAGAAAAAAATGGCATAGATGATCCAGGCTCTGTTTTTCCCTCTGGCAACCAAATCAAAGTTGTGATGGAAGCAAGGAGCAGCAGCAAGGAAAAATCGTCAGGGATCTAGAGGAACAAGCAATACAACGGCAAAAGGTAGGACGCGGCACTGCCGGGTCTCGAGAAGCTGAGTGAGGCGGAGGCTGTAGCAGTGGCGGATGCCTATTAAAGGGACCACATCAGAGAGCGGATTTTCGTGGTGAAGGACCTGCTCGCTCTAAGCACCAATGCCAATTTGGCTTGTGCGCAGGGGGCACCAGGGACTTACAGGAAGACATTGTCGGAGTGAGGGCCAAGGTGAGATTCGCTCTGTATAGAACTGCCAGCGGTACCCATTGTTCCCTGTTGAGCCCTCTCCACTATCTGCTCCACTGGTAGCGCAGCCATAGCTGAGACTTCATCAAACTGGATAAGAGGTAGCTCCACCCTCTAAAACCCCGCCTCCCCCAACTCGCAGCCCCACCCAAGCCACATTCAGGTATATCCTCAGAAAGTCAGATGCGTGTTGCTGAGCAGCACCTAGACTCACACTGCAGGTAGCTGGCCTTGGTTTCTGGTTTCTTGGTTTGAGGCAACTGTAAGCACAGCATCTGTGGATTGCTTGCTGAATCTAAATAGGTGGCCCGGAGGGGTAGAGGTTTGGACTAAACTTGGCCTGCAGCTGAACCCCTCTCAGGACTGTGCCACTAGACACCTACTTCACAAAGCCACACTAATAAGACCGGGAGACTTAGGAGCTTTGTGTAGTACATAGAAACAGACACAGAAAGGCAGCCAAAACGGGAAGACAAAGAAGCAGAAACCATATGAGAGAACAGAACAGAGATCCAGATATAATAGAATCAAGCAATCTAACAGATGCAGAGTTCAAAACGCTGGTTATAAAGATGCTCAATGAACTTGGGGGAAGTGTAGATAAATTCAGTGAGAACTTCAACAAAGAGATAAAAAACATAAAAATATAAATTACGAAAGGGAACCAGTCTGAAATGAAGAACACAATATCTGAGATGAGAAGTATATTAAATGGAATAAACAAAGGAATAAACAAAGTGAATACAGAAAAGGATCAAATGCCCTATCTAGAGGATGGGAAAGCCAAGGACATGCAATCAGAATGGCAAGAGATCAGATGCCAAGGCATTTATAAAAATAATTTAAGAAGCCTATGGGACACTACTAAGGGTCCAAATATCCGTCTCATCGGTGTAACTGAAGAAAATCAAGATGTTGAATATATATTTGAAGAAATAATGATGGAAAAGTTCCCTAACCTGGTGAAAGAAACGGACATAAAACCTCAGGAAGCTCAGAGAATTCCAAAAATCAGGATCTAAAGAGGCCCACACCAAGACACATCACAATTAAAATGCCAAAGGTAAAATACAAAGAATATGAAAAACAGCAAGAGAAAAAGAAATAATTACTTATAAGGGAGCACCCGTAAGACTGGCAGCTGATTTCTCAAAAGATACTATGCAGGATAGAAGGGCTTGGCAAAAAATATTCGACAGGATGAAGACCCAGGATATACAATCAAGGATACTTTATCCAGCAAAGCTATCATTTAGAGTTGAAGGACAGATAAAGAGCATCCCAGACAAAAATAAGCTAAAGGAATTATCACCACCAAGCCGGTATTACAGGAAATGTTAGAAGGACTTCTTTAAGAAGAAAAAACATGTATCAAAAACGGAAATAAAGAATGGTACATGCCTATCAACAAGTACCTCAAATGGAAAAGAATTAAGTGCTTCAACCAAAAGATAGAGTGGATGAAAGGAAAGGAAAACAAGACCCCTACATGTTGCCTATAAGAGACTCACTTCAGATTAAAAGACACACAGAGACTAAAAGGAAGGGGATGGAAAAAGATATTGCTCTGATGGACCTAAAAGGTATTTAAGTCAGACAGAGAAAGATAAACACTATATGATTTCACTTACATGTGGAATCTAAGGAATAAAAAGAACAAAGTAAACAAAAACAGACTCACAAATATAGTGGACAATTTGGT
>NW_024353517.1:11723649-11813716 GCF_902729225.1 Pteropus medius
AAAAAAAAAAAAGAAATAATACCAGATCATTCTCTCAAGAGGTGGCACTTTTTCAAACCTTATTTAGTCTAAGTAAAAAGTATCACTAATAGAAACAAATTAGGTTGGGTGAAGAAAGCTAACATAGTTGAACACTTTTTCATTTTCTCATCATGAAATATATGATGACAGCAAACGTACGGACTAAAAACTTCGTATCTGCTAGTTTTCAGTAACAGTGTTATTGACTTTTGCAACCAGCCCAAAGAACCAAAATCTGAAAGGGTTTCTCCAAGTCTTGATTCTAGAAAGACTGAAAATGGTGAAAGCATCATTTTAAAAAATTTATGCAAATTCCCACATAAAAACAGAAAGAACAATTACACACAAAACCAAAAACTCGAGGACAACATTCAAACAAAACTAGGTGATAAGGTATTCCTTCAAACACCAAAATACATGCAAGTGGGGACAAAAGACCAACATTCACAATTCCTGCAATATCAGCATGAATAAACAGCAGCAAAGGGGCAATGAGGATCAATGGCTGAAAAAGGAAACAAAACAGACATTATAAATCTACTCATAAAAGAACATAGCACCACCTATAGTCTTGTCAAAAAGAAACCTGAATCTGATCACATCTCTGGAGCCAGCTGCCAATTTCCAGGAAATAAAGAGGTCATATGAACTGTGTGAGTACAACCACCAAATCCCCAACTCTGAGAAACTCTACGAGTCAAATGATCCAAATTCTTCAACAGTTAAATTTTAAGAAAACAGATAGAAGGAACAGAGGGGAGATAAATTAAGAAGTTAATGGAAATAACAAAAAATTTTTAAATGGGCAACACTAAGCTCTAGTGTCTAAGAATGCCCCTTGGGTGATAAAAGTATAAAGAAAGATAAGGTAGTGATTAAAAGTCAGATAGTCTGAGAGGAAAAGAGGAGGCTATAATTGGGACAGGATACACAGAGCTGCTACTAGGGTGGGTGGCAGAGTTTCTTGACCTGGATGTTAGTTACAAGAATATCTGCCTTATAATAATTCACTAAACTATGTATTTGTGAAGTTTTTCTATATTTATGCTTTATCTTTATAATCAAAAAGTTAAAAAGAAAGGGAAAAACATCCTTTTGTTATCCCTTGACTTCAGACTTGACACTATACTTTTATTTTTATTTTCAACTCTCAGAAAAGACTTGCAATCCTCACCTTGGTCACAATACATCAACAAATCAGGGTTATTGACTACAATAAAAGTTTCTCCATCTTTACTATGTGGCCGATGATAGCGGTAGTGTACAGGCAAAAAAGCTTGGAAACAATCAATGCACTGTGAATCTTGTCTGGCATAAATGAGAACTTCAGATTCCTTGGACAAATAGTTGGGAGCTTCTATATTAAAATTTTCTGAAACCATCACTGCCTGTCAAAAAGAAAACAAATATTAATCCAGAAGAAATAAATTAGGAAAATTCTAAAAAAGAAAAATAAAACCAGAAGACTGCTATTAGAGGAAAAATAATGTCAAATTCATCATCCTTCTAATTTCCATTCTCCTTCCATCCTCAATTAAAAAAAAAAAAAAGATGTGATCTATGTTTAATAAAAACTTGTTTACTAAAAGCAAACTGAGGAAATTATACTCCAAGGTGTAAAATTTTCCCATAATAAAAATTATTTCTATGTAATTTCCTTAACTTTTGTTCAAGTGATAAAACAGGTACCAAGAGAAATTTTGTGAATAAATATAGCATTATTCGATAAGTATGAAAACTATGACAAAAGATAGTTAACCCAGTGTTGGGTTAAAATGATTGGTATCATTCTAGGAATATTTTGTTCTTCAGAGAAGCAAGTATCCAGCCACTGCTTAAATATTTTCAATGACTGGAAGAGTCATCTCAATTTACCCACTGTTAAAAGGTTATTCCTTTTCTATGAGTTGAAACTTGATGCTCTGGCCCATAACATTCTCCCATTGTTCTTGCTTACAATATCTGCAATAAATCTATTCCTTAATTCACTAAAGGTCCTCAAACATCAGAAGGAAATCATGCTGCCTCCACTAAGTTTTTTCCTCCCCAAAGAAATATGCACTGTTCTCTCAGTTTATGACATGATTTCCAAACTATTCATCATATTAGTTGCCTTTGGAAATACACAGGGACTATAGCAGCAGTATTACTTTCTTTAGTTACAAATTATATTAGCTTTTAGCAGCCTTATTTCAGTATGATATCTATCTACCTACCTACCTATCTCATTCTTTAAAAAAAAAAAAGTAATACTTTATTTTTTAGAGCAGTTTTAGGTTTACAGAAAAAATGAGCAGAAAATACAATCTCCATATACCCCTTTAACTGCCCTTGCAACACTCAGTTTTCGCCATTATTAACATTAACGTGACACAATTCTTAAAATTGATAAGCCAATATTGACACATTATTATTAACTAAAGTCCATAGTTTAAGTTAGGGTTCCCTTTTTATTTTGTAGATTGTATGCATTTTGATAAATGTAAAATGTCACGAATCTACCATTATAGTATCATATAATTTCACTGACCCTGTGCACTACCTATTCATCCCTACATTTTTCATTTGAATTTTTTGAAGAAAACTTTAACTCTCATCCTATTTTTTTTCTAGTTGACTTTTTACTAATTAAATGCAGGAATTGAGATTTATTTCTATTAAATTTTATCTTTCTGGCCATAGTCCATTTATTTCTAGGCTGACGAGATTTGATTAAAATCTTAATCAGTCAACCAACATTTATGTAACATTTATGAATTTGATAACTATGTCTTCTGTATTTTCATCTAAGGAAAAAAAATGTTGACCAGGAGGATCAAAGAGCAAAGTTCTAAGAAATTACTAGACACTTCCCAATAGAAATTTATTAATGAACTCTTTTTGGGTACAACTAGGTGCAAATCAAAATAACATATAGTCCAAATTTTTCTATCTTGTCCAGGATGTATATATGACCTGATAATAATAAAGGTATTTTTCTTTGAGTACTTCCTACGTTGCTAGGTATTTCAAAGTTTATGTACATTATCTCCTTTAATTTTCACAAGAATCTTATCAGGCATGAACTATTAGCTCCATTATTTGTGTGATATGTGCCAATGAGCTGACTCCAAATCTTGGTGACCCTGTGAATAAGCGACAACCAAAATGTCCTGTCCTCAACTGTCCTGTGTAGTCCTGTAGAGTCATGCCTATGGTTTCTTTTATGGAGTCAATCCATCTCACATTTGGCCTTTTTCTTTTCCTTCTGCCTTATCCTTTTCCCAACACTAGTGTCTTTTCCAAAGAACCCTGCCTTCTCATAATGTGCCCAAAGAATGAGAGGTTCAGTTTTGTCATTTTTGCCCCAATGATGTTTCAGACTTAATTTGCTCTAGGACCCATTTGTTCACCTTTCTGGCAATCCAAGATATATGTAGAGCTCTCCTCCAACACCTTTTTTCTAATGAACGAAATTTTTTCTTATGAGCCTTTTTCACTGTCCAATTTTTGCATTCACAATGACCCTCAACAGAGACCCAGATCCTTTTTAAACCAAAACCAATTAAGAACCAGTGGAAGCTAATCCACAAACAACAACTTGAGGTCTTGGAGCTAGCTGACTTAGGTGTTTCGGCTCGGAGTTTCTTTGAAACCTAGTTACAATAGAGAAAAAATTGTACAAGTTGGTACATCAATTGACAGGTGATCAAAAACTCAGACATTTGGAGGTGTGTATATCACTTTAGATTCAAAACAACAGAAAAACATTTTTGGAGCTGAGTTGAGACTGTGGCTCAAGGGGAAATCAAAAGTAATCTGGACAATGACCTGATACTGGTAAATCTCCCAAACGTGGCCAAAACCATAAATGCAACCCCAAAAAGTACAATGACTATGTACTTTTTGGGGTTGCATTTATGGTTTTTCTGCAAAAATCAGAATTATTCCGTTTTTGCCACAGATAAAACAATAGCATGTTATCAAGAAATTTAAATTATGCATCAAAATTAATCCTAAAGCATCATGCATTGGTTAACAGACATGGACCTATACTTTTTCATGAGGACCCTCAACCACATATGTCACAAACCACCACAGCAAAGCTAAATGAATTAAGCTATGAAATAATGCCATATTTATAACATTAGTCTCAGCTTTCTCTCATGGACTAGAACTCCAAAAAAAAATTTTCCCCAATTAAGACATAGTAATTGGTGCCTCTGAACAACTTATATAATCTAAAAATGTAAAACTTTATAAAAATGAAAAATATTATACTTTTCTGACACTGGGGATGTTAATTCTTGGTTGTTTCAAGTGGGAGAGTACATCTGGTCCCTGCTTTCCAAGTTGGTCATGGCAGAAATCCTAACACTACATATTTTGAGTAAATAAAATTTATGATTTAAAAAACATAGTATTTCCATTTTGATCTACAAAACAGCAGTTTCATGTTTCAATCTAATATAATACCATTTTCAAAAACTGTTAGAGATTTTGATTAAATATATCTTACAGCCCTACCTAAAAATGAAATGAGTTTTATTTGATGTGCCTTATCCATAGAGAATCTATTTAAGGATTTATTTTCAAATTGCTCACAAATCATCATAAGCTTTTTATAAAACATTTTGTTGCCATATCACCCAATGATTTAGACCCACTGTTCCATATGCTGCAGCCAAAAATTTTATGTCATGGAACAGGGTCAAGATCACAATCTAAACATATACGCATCAGTCATTCCCTACATATAAATTCCCTTCTATCCAGTTAAATTCATCATCTAATGCCACCTCTCATGACAAAGTTCCTCCTTGGGCTACAGTGTCAACTCAGCTAGGCGGAAGGAAATAGCATCTAATCAAGAAATCAACTTGCAATTATCTCTATATGTCACAAATGAGACATCTAGTTTTCTAAAAATTTCCAAAATGAAAAAGTAAATTTACTTAAAAGGCTTATAATTAGGAGTTAGAAGATTTAGAAGCAAAAAATCAAGCAAAAGAGAAACTTGTCAAGCAATCTATAACTGGTACTCTTTACCCACCCCATTTTCTTATTATAGTTGAACTGCACACACCCCAGTCTCATCCCAACCAAAGCGTAGGCATCTGACCTCTCTCTGGGCAAAAAAATTTCACCTAGGCAAAAAAATTTCATTTTCTTAAAACATGGTAGGCAATTTCATTAAATAGATTTGAAAATGATTCCAATCCATGTCATTACAAGCCAAAACCTGCATTTAAATTTAAAAGCTATTATTTGAAATTTTAAAAGTCTCTTTCAGAATTCATGACTCAGTGAAGAAAAGAAACAAATGAGAAAAGCAATGAGATCTTTCCACATGTGTATATGTATCTAAACTGCCATATATGTGAACATGTGTATCAAAACTGCCATATATACACAAAAAACAGAACATATAAAGAAATTTGGTGACTGGGGGTTGAAATAGGTGGAAGCTTATCATTGTGTACCTTTTCTCATCTCTTGAATATTTGAACCATGAAAATGTAATTACCTATTCAAAAATAAATTTAAATAATAAAAAAGGTGAAGAAATTGGCCTAAACCACAATTAGAAATAAACTGCCATCATGAATGACTCCAAGTGTATCTATTTTGCCTTTTTAAAATTCATATGCAAATTATAATCTTACAATCAGAGACAGTATTTCCCAAAATTTCTTAATCAACTGAGTCATTAAAAGCAGATTTTGGGGTCCAATCCAAATTTATTGAATTAAGATGTCCCAGGAAGCCAATAATCTACAGTATAAGTACCCCTAGGTGATTCTTATTAAAGTTAGGAAAACCCTTAACTAAGGAGTAAGATTCATCTCTGGAAAGAGCAACAACTTTGCAATTAGACAACCCTGGACTCATTTCTTGGCTCTTCCTTTTAACTATGTGATCTTGGATAAGTAACATGGCCTCTTGGTGCCTCTGTATGCTTATCTATAAAATGAAGATAATACTTCCAGGGTTATTATAAAGATTAATCTATGTAAAGGTTATGGGACTTAATCTTCCTTTAATGCTTGCTTTCTTTTTTAAAAAAAAAAATTAAAGATATCTGGCATATAGAGAGCCAATAAATATTAATTTCCTTTCCTCCCATACCCAAATTATACAAATGTTGGGGTATATCTAATTTGACAAAATTGCTGTTGAAACTGTATTTATTATTATTCTCAAACACATATAATTTTCTTAGTCATTAAACCAGTCACCATCCTGCCAAAAGGCATTTAACTATCTTGGTTTAATGGCTTACTACTGACAAGTATGACAAGAATCACTCACTTGTTAAAGAATACTCCTATACTATCTAAAAAATGCTACTTTATACACTTTAACAAAATAAAAAATACTACAATGTTTTCTCCCTACTATTTTGCCTTAATCCAAATTATAGCATCACAAAATAATTTCTCTTAAAAAACACCGTGTAAGAGTTGTACCTTTGGGAAAAAAAAAAAAAGAGTTGTACTGTACCTCTGTTATGTTTCTCTCTCGTAATGAAGCCAACTCATATGGATCCACAAAAAGTCCTGTCGGGATGTATTGTTTAATTAAGAGTCGGCAGGTCTGCAAGTCCTCGATGCTTTCTCCAAATTTCACTTTTATTAAAAGGTCTCTGTAAAACAAATATGTTTAAAGTAAATTTCTTTGTTAATGAGATACCATTACATTACATTCAAATTAGTGGAAGCACAATATTTCAAACTAGTTTTTCAAAAGATTATAAAGTCAAATGAAATTTATATCACGTCCAAAACACCCATTAGATCTTTCATAAATTCATGCTGTAAGCCACAGTATTGCATTACTATGGAACTAGACAAAGATCGATGGAAAGGGATAGCATCCAAAAACACACACACATTTTCCATAAAGGTGACAACATAATTAGATGGGGAAAGAATAGTCTTTTCAACAAATGGGATTAAAACAACTAGATACCTATATAGAAAAAAATGAACCTTGACCTCTACCTCATACCATACACAAAAATTAATTTGAAATAGACTATAAATCTATATGTATAATTGTCCCAGTTTTCTGTCTGGAGGCACATTTTGGACCAAGTTCAGGGAAGAAGATCCAAAGCTCAGCACGGTAGATCTGCTTGGGTGAGAAAATAGAGATAGAAGTTAAGAAAGGCTGAAGTGGCTGGAAGATACAGCACTAAGTTCCAGAGAGGAGGAAACTATGTAGAAAGAGCTTTAGAAATCTGAACTGGATGCACTCTGAGTTTTTGTAGAATGCTAAGATAAGCATGAGTAAGGTGTAACTCCACAAGATTGTGCAAAGAATGACCAGGGAACTAAAAGATAAGATATTCTAAAATTTCACATTTAGGGAGATATTTGCATTCCAACCAATCAACAAACAGAGACCAAAACTTTCAGTGGAGATCGCAATGGGGTAAAGCTTTAGTAGCTAAACTAAATGCAATAATGGCCACTTTAACTTTAGACCTATACAAAAAAAAGATTAAAAAGATCACGTTGATAACCAAATAACTGTTAACAGAAAACAACAAGCCCAAAACTCTTTAAAAGATAAAATTCACACATTCAAAAATTTTCATATGTACACCATTCACAATATTCACCATCCAATCAAAAGTTATTAGATATGCAAAGAAGCAGGAATATGTGACCAATAACCAAGAAAAATATCATTCAATAGAAGCAAACATGGAAATAACATAAGTGACAAAATTGGTAAAGGACATTAAAAGTAATTATAAATATGGCTAACATGTTCAAGGATTTAAAGAAAAACATGAACATTATGAGAGAAAGTTTTACATGTATATAGAATTGAATGCAAGTTCAAGAAGAAAAACACAATTTCTGAAATAAAATGATTAAAAACAATTAGGCAATACAAAAGAAAAAATCAATGACTTGGAGACAAAGCAACGGAAACTAACCAAACTAAAGCATATTGAGGAAAAAAAATGGGGAGAGGAACAGTTTCGGTGATCATTAAACAATATCAAGAGGATATATATATTTTATATACATTACTTTACAGTCATATCTCCTCTTTGACTAAAACTGTATGGCCCAGCTTGATCATCTATCTCATTAATAATTACAGCTAACATTTCCTGGGTATGTACTATGTGACAGGCACTGCATTAAGGGGCTTTTCATATGTTTTCTGATTTAATTCTCACAACCCTAATGAGGAAATATTATGATTATCCAATTTTACTGATAAGGTAATAAAGACTTAAGTAACTCGATTAAGGCCATACAGATACTGATTGCTTGCTGAATCTTAACAGGCAGCCCGGAAGGGTAGAGGCTAGTGCTAAACTTGGCCTGCAGCTGAACCCCTCTCAGGACTGTGCCACTAGACACCTACTTCACAAAGCCACACTAATAAGACCGGGAGACTTAGGAGCTTTGTGTAGTACATAGAAACAGACACAGAAAGGCAGCCAAAACGGGAAGACAAAGAAGCAGAAACCATATGAGAGAACGGAACAGAGATCCAGATATAATAGAGTCAAGCAATCTAACAGATGCAGAGTTCAAAACACTGATTATAAAGATGCTCAATGAACTTGGGGGAAGTGTAGATAAATTCAGTGAGAACTTCAACAAAGAGATAAAAAACATAAAAATGTAAATTACGAAAGGGAACCAGTCTGAAATGAAGAACACAATATCTGAGATGAGAAGTATATTAAATGGAATAAACAAAGGAATAAACAAAGTGAATAGAGAAAAGGATCAAATGCCCTATCTAGAGGATGGGAAAGCCAAGGACATGCAATCAGAATGGCAAGAGATCAGATGCCAAGGCATTTATAAAAATAATTTAAGAAGCCTATGGGACACTACTAAGGGTCCAAATATCCGTCTCATCGGCGTGACTGAAGAAAATCAAGATGTTGAATATATATTTGAAGAAATAATGATGGAAAAGTTCCCTAACCTGGTGAAAGAAACGGACATAAAACCTCAAGAAGCTCAGAGAATTCCAAAAATCAGGATCTAAAGAGGCCCACACCAAGACACATCACAATTAAAATGCCAAAGGTAAAATACAAAGAATATGAAAAACAGCAAGAGAAAAAGAAATAATTACTTATAAGGGAGCACCCGTAAGACTGGCAGCTGATTTCTCAAAAGATACTATGCAGGACAGAAGGGCTTGGCAAAAAATATTCGACAGGATGAAGACCCAGGATATACAATCAAGGATACTTTATCCAGCAAAGCTATCATTTAGAGTTGAAGGACAGATAAAGAGCATCCCAGACAAAAATAAGCTAAAGGAATTATCACCACCAAGCCGGTATTACAGGAAATGTTAGAGGGACTTCTTTAAGAAGAAAAAACATGTATCAAAAACGGAAATAAAGAATGGTACATGCCTATCAACAAGTACCTCAAATGGAAAAGAATTAAGTGCTTCAACCAAAAGATAGAGTGGATGAAAGGAAAGGAAAACAAGACCCCTACATGTTGCCTATAAGAGACTCACTTCAGATTAAAAGACACACAGAGACTAAAAGGAAGGGGATGGAAAAAGATATTGCTCTGATGGACCTAGAAGGTATTTAAGTTAGACAGAGAAAGATAAACACTATATGATTTCACTCACATGCGGAATCTAAGGAATGAAAAGAACAAAGTAATCAAAAACAGACTCACAAATATAGTGGACAATTTGGTGACGTACAGAGGGGTGGGGGGTGGGGCCTGGGAGAATGAGATGAAGGGTAAAAGAAGTACAAATTAGTAGCTGATGGATGGTCATCGGGACAGCACGGAAAATGCAGTAAGCATTAATATGTTGGCTAGGTGGAGGGTCAGGGGAGGGAGGGAACGATTGGGGAGATCGTTTTACGAACTATATAGATGTCTAACCAAAGTACTGTATACTTGAAACTAATTAAAATAAATTAAATAAATAAATAAATAAATAAATAAATAAATAAATGTATCAGAATTTATAAATCAAATATCTGAGAATTATGACCAATTAATCACTTGAGAAGTTTTAAAGTTTGGAAAGTTTTCTTATGGAACAGTTTCCACAGCTTTTTACGAGTCTTTTAAATATTTTCAGTACTGGCAAATATTCATCGTTGAGGATAATTCCTGTTTAGAAACAGCTTGGTCATTTGGAACCAAGTTTTGTAAATCAGAAATAGTGATTTAGGGTGGTATAATATTTAATACTTGAGAACATGGCTTTGGAGTATGAGAGTCATAAATTTAAGTCAGAGCTCTACCACCCTAACCTCTACTAAATTTAAATTTTTCAAGATATGGAATCAACCGAAGTGTCCTACAACAGATGACTGAATAAAGATGTGATACATAAATACAATGGAATATTACTCAGCTATAAGAAGAGATGAAATACCGCCATTTGCAACAACATAGATGGATCTTGAGATAATCATGCTAAGCGAAATAAGCCGGACAGAAAATGTTGAAAACCACAGGATATCACTTATATGTGGGATATAAATCTAAAAACAACAAACAAACATGACAAATAGGGACTCATGTACATGGGCAACAGGCTAGTGGTTACCAGAGGGTTGGGGGTAGGGAGAGTTAGATGGGGTAAAAGAGGTCAAATATGTTGTGACAGAAAGAAATCTAACTATAGGCGGTGAACATACAACACAAAATATAGATGATTTACTGCTGAATTGTACACTTGAAACTTATTGGATTAAGTTAACCAATGTCACCAAAGTAAATCTATAAACAAACAAACAAACAAATAAATAAAATAAATTCTCTGAGCCCTAGTACACTCATCTGAAAAACAAGAAAGGTATCATTTGTCTCACAACCATTGTGAAGGCTAAGTGAAATACTGTATATGTAACTTCTAGATATATATATATACACATACACATATAATATATGCATGGTAAATAATAAACATTTTCTTTTCTCTACTTATTTTAATGATTTTTTCAAACAGTAGCCATACATACTAAATCTGTCATTTATAACTTGAAGAAAGCAAGGAAATTTTTCAGTTTATGCATTCTTCAATTATTAAGTTTTTGCTCTAAGTTATATGAAACAGTATTTTGATGTAAGTATGTCAATGGGCAACTCACCTGTGAAAACCATCTTTTAAAACTTCTTGCCTCAAAATAATTTCAGAACAAGTAGCCCTTATGCCTATAAAAACCAAAAGATTTTTTTTAAGTAAAATAAGCACTCAAAGAATAAATAATTAGAATATAATTGTTTAAATAGGCTTTTCTTACCTGGAAAATCTAGCTAACCTAAAAATAAAACAAAAGCTTTGAAAACTTAAATAAGTTGAACTACATATAAATCTACTTCTAGTATAGCATAAGGGTTAAGAACATTGAAGTTATATTGCCTCATTTCAAATCCCAGTCTGTCACTAGTTATGTGACTCTGATAAAAATAGTTTATCTCTCTACTAGTTGTCATTAGAACTTAATATACATAGAAGCACTTAGAACAGGGCCTACCACACAGTAAGTGTTCTTTATAAGTGTTTGTTATTAATATCACTTTATTCAAGGGATCCCAGGACACTAAAAAATAAAAAAAAAATAAAAAAATAGAATGGCTAAAGAGCCAGGAAATCTGTTTTAATGCCAGCTCACTGAAACTGTGTATGAGATACATAGTTGCAACTTCCATATTCTACCATCCACACCTATAAAACCGAGAAGATGGTACATTTATGCCTTGTGGAGAAGTTGGGATGGTTTAAAGAAAGGACCTGGAGGCTTTTCAAAGGTTCAAAAGTTTCCTTAAAAACTTAGAATAACCAGAAATCTCACTATTCTGACCCCATGCAGAATTCAAACAGCAAAATTATTACTCTGTATCGGTATCATAAAATTAGAAATTCAGTTACTAATGATCACCAACTCTGCCAGGCACCTTGTTACATAACTTTATTTCATTTTCAAAAGCTGAAAGTGTGTAGGAAGAACATTAAAACAAACACACAGCAAACTATATACTATTGTATTTTGCTAAATACATTAGCTGTATTTCTGAAAAGATGCATGGAAAAAAAATGACGTGGAGATGAAATATACAAAGAAGAAAAACTAGCATTTATTAAATAATATCTATATGATAGATCATCTACTTGGGGCTTTTTCATGTGTTTTAACTTTCGTGTGTTTAAACAGGCAGGCAAAATTGCCATTTGTACAAAGGAGGAAACTGACATAGCTACTAACTGGCTCTGGGTCTTATAACTGACTGATTAGAAGCAAGATTTGCCTGACACTTAAAGCCTAAGATATTTCCACTCTCCTAACTATTTAAAGAAATCCTTATTTGCTTTGGAGAAGCATATCTAATCTTTTCCCAAATAACTTAGAGTATCTCTTGTACAAATCCAGATGTTTCTTCATCATGTTTAATTTTAATGGGGGTGGGGTGGGGCGAGGAGTAAAGGTTTATATCAACATATTAAAGTAGAAAAATGTCAGATTATTACATTTTTTAAATCAATTGGGATATACACTAGAGAGTAGCAAATCACATTCATCTTGTGATGGTAAAGTCTAATTTATAAACGGTATAGCAAATACTAGACTATGATTTTGAAAAAAGTACAAAAGTACATTCAAAATAATGTGTTGTATCTGAATTCACCTTCAAGATCTTTTCCTCTTAAATACTGCTTTATTTGATTATTGTGGCCTGTACTGGCTCTGGAATTGACCCCTTTTAATCAGAAAATGCCAGTGCCGGAAGAGTCTTTAGAGATCGCCAAGTCCAGTTTTTAAAAAATTCTTTTTGGCCTCATCATTTCTTCAAATAAACTTGGAAACCTAATATGTAAACACACAAAAGCAGAACTGCATTGACAGATACTAGTCTAATATTCTCATTTTACAGGCGGAGAAACTTACCTGGTTTATACTGACTTTCCTTATCAAACGTTATCATTTACCCTATTACCTCTGCACGAATCTGTCTCCCCCACTACACTGAAAGCATCATGAGGGTTGGGGCCATGTACAGTTCAGGGCTGGATCCACAGCACCTAGCACAGCATTCCAGGAAAAGGAATGGGACCCAAAGAAATGAATCGACCCGCTTGCCCAGCCCAGAATCATAAAGAAACCCGATACCAAACCACTGTATCATCAAAAATGTTTGTAAGAAAAAAATTAGTCCTCCTCTTCCCACACCCCCTACCCTCCGGCCCCGGTGTCCCTGTATTCTGGATTGGGATTCTCACTCCACATGGGGCATTGAGGCCATGTTGGCCCCTCGGTGGTTAGAAGCTTCATGCATCCCAAGACGCTTCATCCTCATTTTAGTAGTGTGGCCAGTCTCGCCTCAGAACGACAAATCCCCACTCTGCAGAGACCCAGGAGCGGCCAGAGCGATGCAGGAAACGTGAGGAGTTGGGGGCAGGGGGGACAGAGAGAGAGACAGAACAGAGAGAGAGACAGAGAGAGAGGGGAGGGGAGAAAGAGAAAGAGAGTGTGATGTGTGTGTGTGTGTGTGTGAGTCCACGTGGCCTTTGTTTTTAACCTCCTCTTGCTCACCATACAATTCTAGGGTCGCGAGCCAGAGTACAATGAAGTACCTTTGCAAACCGCGCAAGGCAGAGGACCCGGGAGTCCCGCCAGGCTCCCACCCACTCGGCCCTCAAACCCCGCCCTCACCCCTGCAACCCCGCCCCTCTCTTTACCGGCGTCCGCAGGGGAGGCAGTGAGGGCTGCGACGGGTGTGCAGGTGAGCCCAGCTGCCTCCCAGAGAAGCAGCCAGGCCACCACTCGGACGGCCACGGCCCGGGCAGCCAGGACGCCGGAAAACGAGCGCCAGAGAAGAGCGCGCCTGGATGAAATGCGGACAGAGGAGACTGCGTACGCTTCCAGCCGCTCCTAGGGCGCGCTACCACAGATTTAGTGACCGGGACGGAAACCTCGCTGCGCGCACGCTTTCGGTCCCGCCGTTCCCTGGCTCCCCAGAGCCCCGGCCCACTAAAGTTCCGACGTCGCGGGAGGGCGCCGTCAGGGCCCCCTTGTCGCTCCGCCCCGCGCCCTCCGGGTCGGGGGCGGGGCGAGGAGCGGCGCAAGCGCCCTGAGTGCACCAGGGCTGTTGCTGTGGGAACGCCTCCGTGGGCCCCCTGCCCTACCTTCAACTCCGCACGCTGCCCTGGGAGCCCGCTGGCTCAGCTCCCGGTCTCCACCTCTACTTCCAGGTATTTGTGGATTCGGGACTCCTGCCAGAGAGATCATCCACAGTCACGTCTGCAGGCCTGTGGCGGTCGCCTCTTCCTGCAACTCCAGGCGACGCCCGGCCTCAAAAGTGCTGCCCTGTGCATTGCAGTTGGGTGGAAATAGCCCCCTCATGGAGGTTTTAGACGTTGGCCTGCCAGGGAAGATATACTTTCAGTACTTCGCTAAGGGTAAAAAAGTCTTGCGCTAATGGGGACGTGAGTAGGGAAATGATCGTCTGCCCGTTGGCGAAATCCGTACACTTTTAGGTTCTGTGGAGGATGCTTGGCTAGATTATGGCATTAACTGATCCCTGGCGGGTGGGCGGGGGGGGGTAGTATTCATGTCTAGGAAGAAGAGTTGGATAAATGTGTCGTCCGTCTTCATGAATTGAGTTGAATCTGTAAGTAGGCCTAGCGAATATCCATTGCAGATTGGAGCAAAACGGAGGACTCTAGAATAAATGTCTCAAAGAAGAAAGATGTCAGAAGATACTAAAACTGAAAGTAGCAGCTTGCTATTAAGAAATGTGGAGATAAATTTTAGAAGAAATGGTTGAAAGAATTAAAACTGGTAGCCTATGGAGAGGGGAGGGCAGAGGACAATAGTTATTTATTATAAGCTACTTATAAATAAGTAGAATTATTTTACACTTTAAACAGAATACAAACAGTAAAAATAAAAGTTTAATTTAAAAAATAAAAATGTCTTGTCAAACAATTATATTATTTAGTATCAATTGCACACACCCTTCATAAGTACAACCATTTGCTTGAGTGTGGAATTTATATTGTGATCAGTAGGATCTCTTAGAAAGTTTGCTAATAGACCAAATTTTTATTGAGGCGAACTGGGAGTAGTATTTGTTGTCTTGTTTTGTTTTAATATTTTTGTTTTGCAAGTCTAAATTTTTATTTTTTATTTTTTTAATTTTTCAATTACAGTCGACATTCAATATTATATTAGTTTCAGCATAGTGTACAGCATAGTGGTTAGACATTTATATACTTTACGAAGTGATTGCCTCCATAATTCTAGTACCCACCTAACACCATACATAGTTACTACAATATTATTGATTATATTCCCGATGCTGTACTTTACATCTCCATGACTGTTTTGTAACTACCAATTAGTACTTCTTAATCCCTTCACCTTTTTCATCCAGCCCCAATATTTGTTAAAAGAAGAAGGTGGCGAAGGGGGAGAAGCAGAAGAGAAGGGGTGGGATCAGATTATTGCATCAGGTCAGAAGCAGAACACAGAAATTTGAAAAAGCAGTTCTTTATAAATGATTAATTTCCTAAGAGTAAAAATGTTTACATCCAACAATATAGAATGTGGTATATCCATAGTATAAACATTTGGCAGTCATATAAAAATTTTCACTTTAGAAGAACATTTTATGACAAAATCACATAGGTTGTTTAAAAGGCAGGAAACTGTATAATATAAAAAAACATAACTATAATTTTAAAAAATAAAACTATATGCCTAGGAAAAAGACTAGAAGGTATCAAAGGTGATTATTTTATGTTCCTTCCTACCCCTGTCCCACCTCTACTCCCAGTTTTCTATAGTGAACATGTATTAGATAACATGTTCCTATAGGGATTTGCTAACAGAACTGAATTTATGAAGATATCATTACCCTATGCTGCTTTACTTTTAGATTCCTTAATATTTGCAAATCTTCCAGAGAATAATATATAGTCACATCTAAAGCAGTCCCTATAATTCAGTTACTTTGGCATTGGGAGCAGGGGAGGGAAGAGGGAATATAAAGTATTAGCCTACAATATAGCTGTGTTTCTTGTAACTGAAAAAAAATAATGAGACAAGTTAAACTAAAAGTCATGTAAACTTTATTGCCTTGGATAGGAGAGGGTGATTCTGTATTGGTCTACCTTTTTGATCAGACTTCTAGACTCTAAAAACTTAGAGAATATACAGAGGCTGTGTTCTTATACACTGAATTAAACGAGTATGTATGGAATACCTACTACATTCCAGGTATTGTGCTGGGATGTTGTGGTAAACAGTGGATATGTTCCCTGCCCACATAGAGCATATAAAATAGAAGAGAAGATAAATGATTAAATGAGTAATTACAAAAAACTTGGTGGGTAAACTGATTGGGAAAGTACAAAGGAGACCGATCTGGTCTGGTGAACCTCTCAGGGCAAAATGTTTAAAGTTGAAAAACTCAGTACCCTGACACAGAGGGTGCTTGTACATACTTGTTAAATTGGTAAATAAAAAAGATCCTGGAAGTCGATTCTTGGGCTGACTCAGAGGTTCATAAACCTTTCATAAACAGATTCATCTTTGGTTAAGAGTACAGTATACCAGGAGATCCAAACTGAACTGCATTTCTAGGCTCGTGTAAACAAATGTACACCCCTCAATGAATCAGGGATTGAACAATATAAGGAGAACCTAGGGCCGAACTGAACTTTTAGGATAGCTCTGGAAATATTGAACTGATAGACTGAGCATACATCTCTAGAACTGGACTAGAAACAGATCTACTGGGGAGGAGTGCGATATATCCCAACACTTAATTCCCTCTCCCTTTTTGCAGGAAGTCATTATGTGTTAGTCACATAATGTGTGTACAGATTTCCTCTGATTTACCCTGAAGTGTATGTGAAAATGATGTGTACTGCCAAGAAATGTGGAATTAGGTTCCAGCCTCCAGCTATTATTCTAATCTATGAGAATGAAATGAAGGGGAAAAGTCGCCAGCGCATCATGCCGGTTCGAAACTTTTCAAAGTTTTCAGGTACCTCATGTTTTATCTTGCCTCTTTTCTTAAAAATTCTCTAAATCACATAATAAGAACTATTTGAGTCTTACGTAATAGCATGACATGGCCTTCAGAGTTATACAAACCTAAGTTCAAGGTAGATGGGTGACCCTGGTTAAGTTACTTACTCACAGTGAGCCTCAGTTTCCTAATCTGTAAAAAGGAATTAATAATCCCACTCTTTCAGAATTGCAGTGTGGGTTAAATGAGATAGCATTATTCAATAATATTAATTCCCTTCTTTCCCTCCAAATGTTTTCTATTTGTAGTCTTGATATTTTCTTAATACAAATACTAATATCTAAAGCTGTAATATTACATTTTCTCCAGTTGAAAGTGTTTAATATCGCCTCAAAATGATTTTAAGTTAAGGAACTCAAAAATACATCCCTCCTCCCACCACAGTCAAAGCTCTATATAAAGGAATAGTTCTCCAGAATAACTCATTCCAAAAAAGCCATTTAACTACTTGACTATAATGGCAGATAATGCTTTCAGTAGTTTGTGGTGCACCAAAACATTGTGGTGTGTATGTTGCGTGTGGTATATAGTTTTGTTTCTCCCTCATAGATTGCAACAGAGCTGCTGAACAATTAAAGAATAATCCACGACACAAGAGTTACCTGGAACAAGTGTCCCTGAGGCAACTAGAGAAGTTGTTCAGTTTTTTACGAGGTTACTTGTCGGGGCAGAGTTTGGCAGAAACAATGGAACAAATTCGAAAGGAAACAACCATTGATCCTGAGGAAGACCTAAACAAACTAGATGACAAGGAACTTGCCAAAAAGAAGAGCATCATGGATGAACTTTTTGAGAAAAATCAGAAGAAGAAGGATGATCCAAATTTTGTTTATGACATTGAAGTTGAGTTCCCACAGGATGAACAACTGCAGTCCTGTGGCTGGGACACAGAGTCAGCTGACGAGTTCTGATACCAAAAACAAAAAAACTATTGGGCTAGCAGAAAATCCATGTTTATACAGAGAACATAGATTGGTTTAGAAAAATCTGTAAAGAACACTAAATGTACATGTTGGGTCATATTTGGATTGACCGTGTTACTTTTCAAAACTAGGACATGTAGGGCATCTACTATGTAGGTGCACAAGAAATATAGAAAAAACAGAATATAGGAATCTGCCTTTAAGGAGCTTACAATCTAATTGGCAGATAAGTCAAAAACTTGTGGAAAGCTAACAGTATTAGGCAGCAAAAAAGATTAAAGCCAAATGCTTACTAAAAGCTAAAGAAAGCAGAGCCTAGATTACTGTAGAATAGAATAATCAGAGCATACTTTGTCCTTTAATGGTGAGATGAGATTTTGCCTGGCCCTTCAAATGGTTGTATTTAGATAGAAGCTTATATAGGATTCCAGATGAGAGAAACTGGGGGGAAAAAAAGGGAAGGGTAGTAAAGAGATAGGAATTAGAACATTTAAATTGAGGAACAGTAAGTACATTATAGTTTGGTAAGATTGGAAGGCATATATGGTTACCAGGGGATTATCCTGTGTGCTTTATGTCTTTATATGTATTTAACTCTGTTTTATATATAACTCTGGAATAGAAGAGTACCCCCACAGAGTGTCCTAGAGCTGCAAATGCATGTCATTTGATGGACAGCTGGGGAATTCTGCCCCTCTGGTATCAGGAAATTTAAACCAAAGACATTCTAAACCCCTAAACCTCTTCCCATAAGTGAGAGGTTTGTTTGTAAAATGGGAAATCTACCCATAATAAACAGTAGGTACTGCCAGTTTAGGCCTATTCATGAGTTCGGATCTACAAAGAGAAGACCTTTATTGAACAAGATTATGTATGTACAGATACATCTTTCTTCTTATTAGATTATTATTTAATTGGTAGAAATCCTGTGTTTTCTGCAAGGAAATTAATACTCATTAAATAAAACTATGAGTTATTTTTCCCATCTGTCTATCCCTACTCTCTTTACCACTAAAAGCCCCATTAAAGGGATCATTCTTACAGTGATATCACCAGAGACTTACGATAGTCATGTCTCAAATGTATATTTGCCAAAGGTAGCAAAAGAATTTTCAGCATTGGAGATCCTTTCATATCTGCATAGTATTCCCTTATATAGATGTAGATGATATATTTTAAAAATTGACCTGTTTGTTTTCCCCTTTCACTATTACAAATAATGCCACAGCAAATAACTTTGTATATTCTCTATTTTGCACATGTGCACAACTATAAATAATGCCTAGAGGATAATTGCTGGGTATGTGCATTCTAAACTTGGATATTGCTGTGAACCTCCGAAGAGGTTCATTCATTCATTTGTATGCTGGGGATGCAGCAGTATATACAGCAAAGTCCTTTCCTTTACAAGGTTTACAGTCTGGTTGGAGAGGAGAGACAAACCTAAATGCATACAGTAATGTCATATGGTAAGTGCTTAGAATTAACAATTGTATAAAAAGAGAACTATGGAGGAGTTGGGAGCCACTGATTTTGATAGGGTTATCAGAGAAGGCCTCACTTAAAGAGGTGACATTTGAACAAAGGCCTGAAGGAGGTAAGGAAAAATTGATGTGCCTTTCAGAGGTAGTGGAGAAAGATAAGTGCATAGGCCCTGGAGCTGCAGTGTGCTTGGCATATTTGAGGGAGTGAGGGGGCCAATGTGGCTAATACTGATTGAGCAAGAGAAAAATGGTAGGAAATGAGGTTGGAGTATATTTTACCAAGGCATAGTACTTACCATAAAGGTTGTACCAACTTAAACTGTCAGCAATACATGAGAGTACCTGTTTTCCCCACATACTTATCAATAGAGAACATTAACAAACTTGTAGATCTTTGCCAGTTTTATAACTTAAAAGTGGGATCTCATTTCTTTTATTATGAGTGAGACTGAGTATAAGAGGTATTTTTAATGAAATAACATGTCCTTTGCTCACTTTTCTATTGGTTTACTGGTCTTTTCCTTACTAATTTGTAAAAAGTTCTTTATTAAGGAAAATAGTCCTTGGTCTATGATATGAGTGCAGATATTTCTACCTTGTTATTTTTTTTTAACTTGTTCATGATATTCTTTACAGGCAGATATTTTTCAAGTCAGATTGATCAGTATTTTTTCTATGGTTCTGCATTTGTGTCATATATAGAGGCATTTCTCACTCCAATACTTTTTTTAATCCTATGATTTTTTTTCTGCATAGAAAAAAAATTTTATACCACATTTTGGTATAAAATGTGAGGTGTAATTCCAACTTTTTTCCAGATTCCCATGCAATACCACTATCTATTGAATTAACTATCTTTTCCTCTTTTGATTTGAAATGCATCCTTTATCATATGCTAAGTTCCCGTATGTGTCAAAATTAGTTATCTTTTGATTATGTTAATGCCATCTGCAACACACTTCCCAATCCATGTTTTTTTTTATGTTTACTGCGCACATCTCATTTGTTCATTAAATTAAAGATGCAAAATGGCCCACAGCTTTTGCCTTTGAGATGTTAACAATTTAGCCACCAAAGCAACTACACTGGCATATAAGATAGAAGTACTGACTACATATAGCTAGAGCAGAAGGTGGAGATCATGTGAGTTGAGCAGTTGTAGGGGTGTTTTTTCTCCATGTATCTTGTCCAAAGTTAATTCTGCTGAGCTCTTTTAAATTTTTTTCCATTATAAGATTAAAACATATCCAATATTCATTATTTTTAAAATTTAGACAAATACTGAGTATAAAAATGAAACGAGAAAATTCTCCCTTCATCTTCTTCCCTCAATTCTCACTCTACAGAGAAATTGGTTTCCCTAGAGGACTCCGGATTCCATCATCTTTTCTGGACTTGCTTCATCAATTATTCTCTTCCTCTGCCCCTGTCTTTCTCGTTTCAGCTTCATTCTCTGCAGGCCCATTCTCTGCAATCTGTAGGACCTTGCCATATTAAAAACACTTGATATCACTTTTTGTCTTTTTTGCTAATTATCTAATCAATTTTATCTCATCTAGTTGTGAAATAAATCTCCCCACCCTCTGCTGCCACTCACCCACCCAGGAGCAGATCTGGCTCTCATCCAGTTCTAGATAGAAATGGATGCTCAGCCTACAAGCTCAGTACTTTAAGAGGTGTCTTGAAAATTCAGTTTGGCCCTGGGTTATCCTGAGTCTGTTGGATCCTTAAGAACCTCCTGAATCTGTTGGATCCTTAAGAACTGAGTAGGTTTGTTTGCATGTGAACTTGGGAATGAAATTCATTTTAGAACTCTTAGTGTACTGTACTCTAAACCAAAGATTGTATATAAATCCCTAGGTCAGCCCAAGAATTGACCTAAGGGGCTTTTCTATCTACCAATTAAGCAAGTTTGTATCAAGTACCCTCTATGTCAAGGTACTGTGAGTGATCACCTTAAATATGTCCTGAGAGGTTCACCATATCTATCTCTCTTATACTTTTGTGGTTATTTTGCTTACAAAGTTTTTCGTAAGTATTTAATCATCTATCTAATATTTGGACAAGAGTAGTGGGTGAAAGGAAAGGCCATTGGATTCGGCAACTAGGTCTCTGTTAATATTCAAGAATGAAGTTTGAAGGGAGCAATTAGGATAGGAATTATTGGATATTTAAAAAGTGAAATAATCAGAGTCCTAAATGATAAAGCTAAAACTGCACAACTTTTAGAAGAAAATAAAGGAGAAAATTTTCATGATCTTGCTGCCTAGCTCAGGCTGCTACAACAAAATACCATAAACTATTTTGGTGGCTTATAAATACAGTTCTGGAGACTGGAAGTTCGAGATCAGGGTGCCAGCCTGGTCAGTTTCTAGTGAGAGCCCTCTTCCAGGTTATAGACTTTCAACTTTTGTAGTATCCTCACATTATGGAAAACAGAACAGAGCAGGCAAGCTCTCCCATGATTTTAAAGGGCACTAATCCCATGCATGAGAAGTCCACCCTTACGATTTACCTAAACCTAATTACTTCCCAAAGGCCTTTCCTCCTAATATCATGTCGGCGGTTCAGGGCTTCAACATATGAATTCTGGGAGGACGTTCAGTCCATAACACTTGAGTTAGGCAAAGAGGCCTTAGAATTGAAATTAAAATCATGATCTATAAAAGAAAAAAACTGATATGTTGGACTTCACCAAAATATTTAAATTTTGTACTTCAAAGACAACATTGAGAACATAAAAAGATAATCCATAGTGAGAAAATATCTGCGGATATATATCTGAAAAAGAATTTGTATCCAGTATATACGAAGAACTATTACAAATCAATAACATCAAGAGAACGAACCCAATTTAAAAATGAGCAAAAGATTTGCAGACATTTCACCAAAGACATGCAAATGATTAATAAGCACATGAAAAGATGCTCAACATTATCAGCTATTAGGGAAATGCAAATTAGAACTGCAATGAGATACTACTACATACCTACTAGAATGTCTATAATTTAAAAAGATAACAAGAGTTAGGATGTGGAGAAATTGGAATGCTCATATATTGCTGGTAGGAATGTAAAATGGTACAACCATTTTGGAAAACTTTGGGAAAAAAGTCTGTCAGATTCTTAAAAAGTTACACATAAACTTATTATACTACCCAGCAATTCTACTCCAGGAATCTACACAAGAGAAGTGAAAACGTTTGTCTATCCTAAGACATGTACTTGAATGTTCATAACAGTATTATTCATAATAGCCTAAAAGTGGAAACACTGCAAGTATCCATCAAACAAAATGAAACAAAATGAAAATGGGGAAACAAAATGAGTAACATCCATACAATAGAACACTATTCGGCAATAAAACATTTTACTAAGTAAAAGAAGCCAGACACAAAAGACTACATATCGTATGATCCACTTATATAAAATAGCCCAAAAAATTAACTCTATAGAGACAGAGAGCAAATTAGTGGTAGCCTGGGGCTGGGACTGAGGAAGGACGATAGACTGCAAATGGGCATGAGAGAGATTTTTGAGGTGATGGAAACACTCTAAAAGTGAATTGTGTGATGTTTGCACAATTCTGTAAATTCACTGAAAAATCATTGATTTGTACACTTAAAAACAGGTGAATTTTATGAATATATATATATTCATAAAATATGCAAAATATATGTTATACTTCAATAAAGATATTTTTAAAATAGGAAACAAAATCAATGTCTACAGATCATTTGTTCTAAGAATCAACAAGAAGATCAAAGGTATGTGTAAAACCTTTTTGAACCCACATAGAAATAGAGACTGAAAAAAAGGTGGGAGAAGGGATAGAATAAATACATTCATTCAGTAAACACTTTTTGAGTATTTACTCTATGGAAGCTCCCCAGGACATCTCAAAAGGGAGAGCTTTAAAGGAAATGGAAGAACAGGAGAGAAGACATATAAACCACTCATGCCAAGGGCGGGTTGAGGTTTATGATTTTGGTCTTCTCAATGAACCAGGCAGAGCCATCTCATTATAGTGAGACTGAAGAGGAGCTAGGGGCAAGAGTGAGGAATTAGTGAAAATGAGAGGTAAGTAGGACCTTTGTTCAGACAGAATGGTGAGGTTGGATGTGTTCAACACAGATGAAGAAACTAGACTGGGGGTCAAATGAAAGTCTACAATCTAGGAGTTACACACTAAAAAAGATCTCCCCCATCCTCGCCTCCTCTTTTCTAAAAACAAATTAACAAAAGAACTTCCCGTGGTCAAACTTACAAGCTCAAAAACTTTAGCTTTTATGGCTTAAAGTCCTCTCCATGGCTCACCGTTTCCCACGATAGCAGGTACTGTTGATTACCTAACCAACATCCTCTTTCCTTTCACTGCCTGCAGAGGCCCAATATTTTCTGTTTGGGTATAACTCCTCCCACATAAGTCTCAGATCCAGAGGCAAATCCTGATTGGTCTCAATAAATACCAGTGGTCCCATTTCATTGTCTATGATTGGTTTAGAGATGGGAGTGTACCTATTTCTAGCCAACAAGATGTGAAGGACTTGTGAAAAAAATGTTCTCTATTTGTTGGAGAAAAGAAAAATCTCCTCTATTTCTCTGGACATAGTTGTATCTATATGTGACACCTGGAAATACTGCAGTCATTTTGTGGCCAGCCTGAAGATGTGCTAATCATTAATGAGGGCAGAACAAAGAAACAGAAAGATGGAGCCACAGCCCTGGCATACTGCACCTGGAGTATGCCCCGCCTTTGAACATTTTGTTATATGAAATAACAAATTTCCTCATTTTTAAAGCCAATTTAAATTGATGTTTTTCTGTTTTTGTAGCCCCAAAAAACTCCTGTTAACAAAGGAACAAGCCTCTTCCATTGGTCTCTTCCATTTCTGGACCTAATATGGCCCATCTCTGTTTCAAGGATAAGCCCAGAGACCTCTGGGAAGAGATTGATACCAAGGACAGAGCAAAGCATAAGGGACTGAAGAAGGCCAGACAACTGTCAAGGGCAGCACAAAGCAGTGAACCTAAAGCCAGATGGAGTCCTATGGAGCCAGGAGGAAGCTGAATCAAATGGGAGGGACTGAGCAATGAAAAGTACTGGAAAGGGTGGCACCAGAAGGCAGGTCTGGCAAGTTGTGACCAGTGAGCTTGGGAGAAAGCAGTAAAGCAACTTGATCAGAGTAGGAAAATGCTGAGTTAAGAGATCTCAGAAGTTTAGCAAGTCCTGGTGCTGCTGACATCTAGCTTCGGAACTTTCCAGACCAAGGCTGATAGAGAAATGGAAGTCCATAAAATAAAATAAAATAAGTTGTGGAATCTTGAGATTAAGTAGTCTGGATGAGCAATAGCTCAAATATTGAAAGACCTGGAACACTAAGGAGGGGCAAAGGGGAGGAGAAAATCAGCCAGATTCTAAAGTCTTTTGGGTAGGTGTAAAATGCTTACTATGGTTTTGGGCAATTGCATCAATAATTTGAAAAAGAAAATATAGAAGGATGGAATTAATAGTAGATGTTTAGAAAGAGGGAGAGGAAAAGTACAGAGTGAAAAAAGTGAGAAAAGTTTAGGGGGCTATTTTCTTTAGGTCAGAAAAATTTTTATATGTGCTCCACACAAGTGAAAACACAGAGAGAGAGAGAGAGAGAGAGAGGGAAACCCAAAACTGATAGAACATTTTCAAGACAGACAGGATATTCTTTAAATTGAATAAATGCTCCTTGTCCCTAACCTAAATATGAACAGCCTAATGAATGATTATAGATTCAGGAACCTTTCAGTTTCTGGTAGGAATTCAGGTTAGGGCTGCGTTCTTGACCTTGACCTTGTTAATAGTAGCCTCATGTAGCTGGGACAGCAAAATTAACATATGCCTCAATACTTAAAAGGAAATTTTAATCAGAGCCAAGCATCTGTCATCACTACTATTAGATATTTGCTGATTTTATTGTCCCTTTCCCCTGTTATTAAATATAGACTTCTATATTATTTCCACATATTTGGTTCAATGCATTCTCTACCAACAAGAAACTTAGAGGTATCTGTTGTTTCTGGTAATGAATCACAGAAATGAAATGGATTAATTAAAATCCTAATTGTAATCCTCAAAGTTCATTGTATCCAAAACTTTTAATCTCTTCCCTCACTGTATCCTTTTCCCTCCACTCCACACAAACACTCATGCTGAAATTAGTTCTCAACTAGTAACAAAAGTTTTCAGAGACTTGTGTTTTCTCTTTCTCATATCCACTGTTTACTATTTAAGGAGTACTAACACACTACAAAGCAGGTAAAAGACTAACAGAAGAAATATGTATAAACTTTGTATAAAACATACATAATTTATATAAAATATGCAATATATGTAAAAGTATATAAACTTTAAAAAAAAAATTTTTCCTGGCTTTATTGAAATATAATAGACAATTAGTTGCTTGTATTTACATTGTACAATTCAATGAGTTTTTTTTTCAATTATAATTGGCATACAATAATATATCATTTTCAGTTGTACAACCTAGTATTCAGAGATCCACATAACTTGCAAAGCGGTCACCCCACTAAATCTTGTGCCTCTCTTTCCCCTTACATATTTATTAATTATTAACCATCTTCCCCAAGCTACATCTTCCCCATGCTACTCTACATCTCCATGTCTATTCTGCAACTATCCATTTGTATCTCTTAATCCCTTTGCCTTTTTTTCCCCACTCTCCAACCCCCTCCCATCTAGTAGCCCTCAAATATTCTCTGTATCTATGCTTTTGTTGTTGTTGTTTATTTGTTCTTTAGATTCCACATGTATGTGAAATCACGTGGTATTTGTCTTTCTCTATCTGACTTCATTTAGATAGAGTCCATCAAGGCAATATCTTTTTCCATCCCCTTCCTTTTAGTCTGTGTGTGTCTTTTAATCTGAAGTGAGTCTCTTGTAGGCAGCATATGTAGGGGTCTTGTTTTCTTATCCATTCAGCCACTCTATCTTTTGGTTGGAGCACTTAATTCTTTTCCAGTTGAGGTACTTGTTGATAGGAATGTAGTTATTACCATTCTTTATTCCTGTTTTTGATACATGCTTTTCTTTCTTAAAGAAGTCCCTCCAACATTTCCTGTAATACTGGCTTAGTGTTGATAAATTCCTTTAGCTTATTTTTGTCTGAGAAGCTCTTTATTATAGTCTTGGCTTCTTTTTTCTTGCCATTCTTTGACTCTAAGTGATAGCTTTGCCGGGTAAAGTATTCTTGATTGTAGATCCTGGGTCTTCATCACGTCAAATATTTTGTGCTAAGCCTTTATGTCCTGCATAGTTTCTTTTGAGAAATCAGTTGCCAGTCTTATGGGTGCTCCCTTGTAGATAACTAACTGCTTTTTTTTTCTTGCTCCTTTTAAGATTCTCTCTTTGTATTTAACCTTTGGCATTTTAATTATGATGTGTCTTGGTGTGGGCCTCTTTGGGTTCCTCTTGGGACTCTCTGAGCTTTCTTGGGTTGTATGTCTGTTTCCTTCACCAGTTGAAGGAAGTTTTCCATTATTATTTCTTCGAATAGCTCTTCAATGTCTTGTTTCCCTTCAGGTACCCCTATGACATGAATATTTTTACATTTAATAGTGTCCCATAGGCTCCTTAAATTATTATTATAGTCTTGGCTTCTTTTTTCTTGCCATTATGATTGAGTGTCCTTGGCTTCCCCATCCTCTATATAAGTGGTTCGATCCTCTTCTTCACCCATTCTGTTTTCCCATCTAATATACTCTTCATCTCAGATAATGTGTTCTTCATTTTTGACTGGTTCCCGTTTATAATTGCCATTTCCATTTTTATGGTTTTTCTTTTCTCTTGGTTAAAGTTCTCATTGAGTTCATCTACACTTTCCCTAAGTTCCCTGAGCATCTTTATAACCAGTGTTTTGAACTCTGCATCTGTTAGATTGCTTGACTCCATTATTTCTGGATCTCTGTTTTGTTCTCTCATATGGTTTCTGCTTCTTTGTCTTCCCATTTTGACTGCCTTTCTGTGTCTGTTTCTATGTACTAAGTAAAGTTCCTAAGTCTCCTGGTCTTATTAGTGTGGCTTTGTTAAGTAAGTGTCCAGTAGCACAGTCTTTAGAGGGGTTCACCTATAGGCCAAGTTTAGCCCCAGCCTGTGACTATAGTTGCCTCAAAAGGCCATACCAGAAACCGAGGCCAGCTGCCTCCAGTGTGAGTCTAGGCACTGCTCGGCAAGGACCTAACTTTCTGAGTATACACCTGGATGTGGTTTGGGTAGGGCTGTGAGTTGGGAGAGGTGGAGTTTCAGGGAATCCTCTGGGCAAAGCAACCTCTGTTATCCAGTCTGATGACATCTCGGCTATGGAGATGCTGCATCAGCACACTAGGAGGGGGAAGGGCTCAACAGAGAAATAATGGATACTGCCAGCACTTCCATCTGGGAGACACCCTAGCCTCTGGCCCTCACTCCAACAACTCAGTGTCCCCCTGTAAGTCCCTGGTGACCCCTGTGCAGCCAAAACAGTGCTGGTGCTCAGAGAGAGCAGATCCGTCACCGCAAAAGTCTGCTCGTGAAGATGGCCCCTTAAATTGGCATCTGCAGCTGCCACTGCCGCTGCTGCAACCTCTGTCCCACTCTGACGCTTGGGACCTGGCAGCCTCATGTCCTCACCCTGTCCTACCTTCTGCCGTTACAGGGTGATTTCTTATTTCTTCCTTAGTTGTAGGGCTTGTTCATCTAGATCCCAAGAGATTTTTCCTTGCTGTTTGCTCCTTGTTTCTGTCACAACTTTGATTTGGTCACCAGAGGGATAAACAGAGTCTCTATCGTCTATGCCATTTTTTTTTCTCCTTTTAAGAAAAATTATCCAAAATTTACAAGTAAGGCAAAAGATGAGGGCTGTATGTTTTTAATTTTATACTGCAACATTGTTTAAAAAATTACCCAAGGATTACTTAATTTTCTGGCACAATATATTTGTGTTTGACTTTGCTGCTTACTATTTGATTAGAAACCGGGCACTGTGAAGCTATATGTTAACTTGAAATTTTCTATCTAGTAGAAAAGATAACCTACAGATTTATTTACCTATAAGATACTAACCACGTTTTTTTTTTTTCCATTCAATTCTTTTTTTTTAATTAAAAATTATTGGGGTAACATTGATCAACAAAATCCAATAAGTGTCACGTGTACAGTTCAACAGTATGGTGTATATATATTGCATTGTTTGTTCACCACCCCCAGTTAGATTTCTTTCTGTCATCACATATTTGACCCCTTTTACCCCATCTACCCCGCACCTTGCTTCCCTCTGGTAACCACTAGTCCACTGTCCATGTCCATGAGTCTCTGTTTGTTAGTCATGTTTATTTGTTGCTTTTAGATTTATATCCCACATATAAGTATCATCATACGGTTTTCAATTTTTCCTGTCTGGCTTATTTCACTCAGCATGATTATCTCAAGATTCATCCATGTTGTTGTGAACAACAGTATTTCATCTCTTCTTATAACTGAGTAATATTCCTCTCTATATATGTACCATATCTTCTTTATCCAATCATCTATCATAAGACACTTCTGTTGCTTCCATGTCCTGGCCATCATGAATAATACTGCTATGAATATCAGTGTGTATATATCTTTTCAGATAAGTGTTTTCAACTCTATTGGGTAAATACCCAATAGAGGGATTGCTAGATCATGTGCTAGATCAATTCTTAGTTTTTTGAGAAACCTACATGCTGTTTTCTATAGTGGTTGTACCAATTTTCAGAGACACTAACCACTTTTGTGTCTAACCTAGCAATCTTATTCTAACATTCCTTTGTGAAAACCTACTTTCTTCAAAATACTTTTTGAACCAGCATTATCATTTTATTGGCCCCCTTCATCATTGAGTTAATATGTCTTAGACATGTGTTCATTTTATGTTGTATAAGAGTTATGTTTCTTAATTTTTGAAATTATACTTCAACACCTGATAGCCCATATGATGAAAGGATTAACATCTTTTTAGTCTTTGGTATGTTTTTGATATAATAGGCTTACATATTTCAAACTTTCAACTTTTGACATTTCCCTCTCTGAAAGGAGCTGAGAACAGGAAACAGGAGAGAGCAGAAAGCTTGAGGCAAAAGAGAAAGAGACCAAATTGAAAAGTCAGACAAATAAAGGACAATTGCCACAAACCAAAGAGCACCCCTCTTTGGTTTCTAGCTGGCTGAAGCAAGCAAGCTGTGTCACTATCTTCCTGATGTCCACTCTGGGCAGGCTCACCGTAGCACTGCTAAGTTAACAGTGGGACTTCAGAATAAGAGGGCTGGGAACTGTGCTCTGGTAGGGAAGTTTAGGAGTAAGGGTAATAGCTAGGAAAATGGTCTTGAATATATATAACAAGCACATTGTGCATCTTAAAGTCCCTACCAGGCTGCCATTACCCACAGCCATAGTTCCATCTTAATAAAACGAGGACTGTCCAATTATTGCTGCTAAAATTTAAAAGAAAAAAAACAAACCCATTACCATCAGAGGGCAGTATTTGTTTTTTAATTTATCAAAAGATAGCTCTGGCTTGGCACTAAAAGGATATTAGTAATACTTTCTTAAAATTTAAACAATGTGCCTATATCTACATCCAACGTGAGTGCTGGGGTGACCCTTGCTTAGCCTTTATATTGTTTTTAAACAACCTTTTTAAAATGCTAGGTCTTCTGTGTCATGCTTAGATTCATTCATTTTGAGCACTTTATATGTGCCAAGCATTATTCTAAGTAAGAGGGATATAGAGGAGAACAAGACGGGACCCCGCCTTCACTTTTCGGTGGGGATAAATAAGTAAATAAGGAAAATATCATATAATCATACATATTGCGCCAATCAATTTAAGTAGAGTAATATGGGGTGAATTCTTCACTTAATCATCATTCCCTCCTGTAGAATCTGAAAATGAAGACAAGGAAAAACATTCTATCAGCCTGATAAAGCCACAAATGCAAACTCCAAGATCATGTAACTAAATTATCTGTATGACCAAATCACATTTTATAGCATTATATGCCCAATTAGTTTTATTCTTAAAATCCAACTTTATATTTTTCTAGCTGTTTTCAATTTTTGTCCATTCCTATACTTCGTTTTCTTCAAAAGCCTGATGAAATGTCACTCTACGGAAAAAGAGCCAGGACTTACTTGTTCTGCTCTCCCTCCCTTTTGGTCCAAGTCTTTCAGCCCCAGCTGAGCATGAACCTTCCTTTCCTACCATGGAGTGAAGCTTACACAGCTCGTGTGCATAGGAGCATCTGTATGCTCAGTTGTTCCTGAGACTGGTGGCTGAGAAAGATCCCTCAGAGAACAGGATACCTTCATCTTTGTCCCTTCCCCTCACTGTCCTCATTCATAAAATGAGATATTCATACCTGTTTTCACTGGGGCAGTGTAAAGATTAAATAAGATAGTGTATGCAAAGTACAGTATCTGGCAAGGAGTAGGTATTCCATAAGCGGAAATTTAAAAAATATGTCTTGCCTTCACCTCTCTCCTAAGTTTCAGATATATGTTATTGGTCATCCAGACGTACAGAAGTAACAGTAACATTCAAGGCAACGAGACTGGGAAGTTATAGCCCCTTGAAGAAGAGAATCAAGGTTTTATAACATTTCGAGTGACTGAACGAAAACCGACAGGATGAAATATTATGGAGATAAAAGTGAAGTCTAGCATTTGCATTAAGAAATGTCGAGTGGAGGAGCACAGGGTAGGAAAGCGTTTGCTTCACAGTGATTACTGTGAAACAGTAGGGGTTTAATGGACAGCAGATTCAGTGTGAACACACTGTAGAGTGGCTGCCAAGGAAGTTGATGTAATCCTAAGCTGCACTAATTGAGGTTTAATGTCCAGATCAAGAGAAGGTATGGCCCATTATACACTGCTGTGGCCAGATTCTGTCTAGAGTCATGTTCTCTTTCAGGAGCTTCGTTTAAAAAGGGACACTGACAAACTGGAGTAAGTCCTGCAGAGAGTGATCACGTCACATGAGAATCTGTTGGAAGACATGAGGTTTTGGCCTGGAAAAGAGAATATTGCTCTTAATGGATATTTATTTAAAGACTTTTCATGTAGAAGAAAGTAGCAATACTTCCAGAGGGAAAAACTAGGCACAATGGGGGGAAGTTTAGGGAGCAGCTGTCACCTCAAGGAAAGAAAGAGCTTTCTGAGGATCAAAGCTTCCTGCAATAGGAAATACGACTTTGCGAAGTAGAGATCTGGCTATCCCAGAAAGCAATCTAGCAAGATACTGTACTAGAGCTTAACCAGATCAGTGTTTTTCAAATTGCTTTTTATGGAGAGGCATCCCAGGGAGCTAGGGTAGGTGAAGGTGGGGAGTGGTAATTGTTCCACAGTATAGAATGGAGGGAGACTGAGAAGGTGGGAACTGGACCCCCTAATTTAACCATAACAGCTCAGTTCTTATGTTTTTGAGTTTTTTTCCATCTTAGTATTCTACTTGAGATGTTTTGTTAAGGGTTCTGCCGCTAAAATCAAAAATTGGAGATGATGGCTTTCTCACCAACTCAGGTTGTGGTGACATAATACCTCCTCACTGTAGAGTACAGACTAGATAAGTCTTACCTTTGTCTAAACTCAATCACTTCTGGAGCTTTCTAAATTGTCCCCTCCCTTCTTTAAAAAAAAAAAAAAAAGTGGTCTCAGCTTTTGGTTAGCAGCCTTTGAGTCTGTAAGGCCTGACAATTTGCTGGATACCTAGCATTAACCTTTAAGCCTTTCCTCACATGCCCCCTTCCTCCTTTGGTTTGCCTCGTCATGCAGGCCTTCCTCCCATCCAGCCTCCTCCATCAGTCTCTACCTCTGGCAGAAAAGGCTTGCCCTTCCATCCAAAGGGGAGAGAAATACTGGGATCAAGTTTCAGTCAAAACTCTAACCTTGGACATCTGTGCTTCTTCTGCCCTGGCAAGGCCCTCCAGGAGACACTTGGCTACTGCAAGCCCTTGGAGGGGAGCTCACCAGATCAGAGGATCCCTTTCTGCTGGTTGGGGTTTCCCAGCCACCCCAGGCTTGAGTTCTCACCTCCCTATTCAGAACCTCATTACTACTATTTACACTAGGGCTTCTCAAAACAGGTTTCTCTTTATAGTTGTCATAAAAAGTTGAGCAGCTTTATAGAAGTATAGACTCAGTCACTCAGTCACTTTTTAAAAGTATAGACTCGGATCTCCTGAATTAGAATCTCCCAGGGCGTGGTCTAGGAATCTGTATTTGTCACAAGCTTCCCAAAGGGGCTCCACTTGGGAGCTGCTGGTCTCTACTACTTACTTTGGCACTGAGCCCACCTTACCTTGCACAATTATTGCCTTAATGAGGCATCCCATCTTTCCTTAAAGTGAAGGACTGTGTGTCACTTGAGTTTGTTCCTCCATCTCCTACCACCAGCTCCAGATGGCAGCAGCTGACAGTGGAGTGAAGCATGAGTAACACCCGGAGTCCTCTCCACTCCCTTTACATATCCTGAGACTTGGTTGCAAAAGTTTCTCCTTTGCTACCAGTGATTCTCAAACTTCCAAGTGCATCAGACTTACCTGAGGGGCTCGTTAAGCTTGCTTGACCCCACCCATGGAGTTTCTGATTTAGTAGGTCTGGAATGGGGCCCAAGGATTTGCATTTCTAACAAATCCCCAGACTCTTTGAGAAACACCACCCTACACTCTTGCTTTCCTTCTTTTTTGTTGTGGGTGTTCCTGTTTCTAATCTACAATTCCCTTTTATTCATATTAACTCCAAAATATTCCATAGTGTCCCTCTGCTTATAGGCCTCTCTTCTTATAATGACATGATTTCTATGAGATTCAGGTATACTGTGGCCTTCTATCCTAAACCTTCCCACAACCCCTGGTTCTGTGGCCATTCGTCTGTGGCCCAGGGGTTCGCCCTCTCAAGATGTATGCACTTAGCAGGCATTCTTGCTGAAGCAATTCAGAGAAGGGAAGGATTAGTGTAGGCTGGAGCAACTAGGAAAGCTTCAAAAAGTGATCAGATTTCAGCTCATCCTGAAAAGGAGATTTGTCTACTTAGAAGGGAGAGAAAAGAGCAATTCTGACAAGGGAACCATGTCACCAGTGACCCCTAAAAACAAGAGCATATATTGGAATGACACTTGGGGAAATAGACTCGCCCTGGAACACGCGTCTCTTCACTCTTCACGTCTCTTCAGTGAGGTGGTGAAGTAGTGAAGGGAAGACATCCCATCTGTAGCTGAAACTATTATAACTTATCAAGTGTAATCAACTGCACTGGAGGCAAAATGATGTTGATTTTCTCGCATCGGGTGAGTCAGCTGTTCTGGAGCCCTAAGGGCGGCAGGGCTGTGTGGATCCTGCAGTGTAGGCATCAACTCCTGAAGCCCAGGATAGATAATTCCACTTCTTCTTTCTGAGGAAAAAGCCCCCAGGGTGTGGCAAGAGCCTGAGGAAGAAGCTTTGCTCAATAGGAAATGAGCTATGATGGCGAAATGAGGAAGCCCTCCTTGCTGGGCTTCGGTGTGATGGTTTTGAATTACCAATGAACGTGTAGAAATTGAACACAATATTGGAAAATTGGAAACAACCCAAATATCTATTAATAAAATATTGGTTTAAAAAAAATTGTGGAGTGCCCATACTGTGGCATATTGTGAAGCCCACAGGGAAAAGGTAAACATGGTGACCTGGAAATACCTCCTACTTACATGGTTAAGTAGGAAAACAAGTTACCAAATAGTACATTATAATCCATGATTTTAAAGATAGTAAAAACTCTTGAAGGATGACGACAAGGCAACGGTTAACAGTGGCCTGTGGAGAGGGAAGTGAAGTTAAAGGCAGAGGGGAGGAGCTTAAGTAAGATTTTTTAATTTTTAAAAATAGATTTCTGAATGGTTTGGATTTTTTACTTGTAATCGTAATAAATACTAGCTTAGTCCTTACTAAGTGCCACGCACTGCTAAAGTGTTTTAGACCTATTTACCTATTTAATCTTCCCAATAAGATATTATTTTTCCCCTCATTTTATAGATAAGGAAACTGAGGCATAGAGCAGATGAATAGCCTGCCCAAGGACACACAGATAATAAATGGAAGAGCTTGGATTTGAACCGAGGTCATCTGGCTCCAGTATTTGTGAACTAAATCCCTCAGTATTATGTCTCTCTATGGTCCATATTGGTCCTTTGGATATTAACTGTAAATGAAATATGATTCCAATTAAAAAACAAAATATACATGGAAAAAATGGAATTCAGGTCTCTAAAACTATCTCTTTAAAACACTGATCCAAAGATTCACTCTGAATTCCAACTCACATGGGATAATTCAGGAATGAAAAAAAGTTATTTCAGAGCACAAACAAAGCTTTGCTTCTCTCCCCTACCCCAAACTGTTGGTAAACATTTCTCGAACAAGGGCTAAATGTTTTTTTTACCACTCAGAGGTAAGGTTTAATAGGCAAATATATCTGGACAAGGTGTAACTATCTCGGATTTAATTGTATAAATCTCTGATTTAATACTACTATGGTATAAACAGCAATCATATACAAAGAACAGGTTGAGATAAGGAAAGGGAAAAGACAGGCAGAAAGTAGACAGCCTGAGAGCACCACAGAGTTGTTAGTGACAGTGATACAAGCCTTACCTTCTATAAGCACCTACCCATGTATTTTATACACTTGATCCTTCCCATGAGCCAGGGAAGACAGATATACCCATTTTATAGATAAGAAAACCAAAGCTCCAGGAGACTGTGGTGTGCTTAATTGCCAAGTTGGAGCTGGAACCCAAAACTCCTAATTCTCCTTCCAGGACCCTTGAATCACATCCAGAGACCTCAGCCACATTACAACCTTACCCAGGGCTAGGCCTGAGTCAGCATCAGTAGAAGAAAGTGGAGCAGATGAAAAGATCCAGGTGTTGAGGGCTACTCTTAAGTGATCAGGTCCTGGCCAAGACCTACTGAGGGATATCCAGGTGGGATGATAGAGCGCAAGTGTTGGTCAACCAAGAGACAACACAAGGGTGCCACAGTCACAGAATGGGAAAAAGGCCCTGGGGCTGGCACCACATCAAGCCAAAGAGCAGGGCAAGAGTTGATTTGGGTATCTATAGACCAGGACTTTGCTCCCACGCCAACCCCATTTGTAGGATCTTCCTCTTACTCTTTTCCCTTCTCTTTGCTTCCTTCTCCCACTGCCAATTCCAAATTTACATTTAATGCTATGAAAAGCAGGAAAATACATAATATTGTTTTAAAAAGAAATTTGCCCTACCAATAGGGTTCAATTCATAATTCTATTTCCTTGAGTCCAATTAAAGGCTCTTCTAATTCTTTGAACTTCTTTCTAGTTATCACCTAATTAGGATAATTGCTTCCCTCCTTAATTAAATCCAATTAATCTATTTACTGCTTCATTCAATCTTGAATTCTTTTCTTATTCTCTCTACCTTCTAGTGCTAAGTAACTTTAGATATTAAATGACCTCCAGCTAGATTTTGTATATCTCTCATAGCCTTGTTTCACTTTGTGCTCACATCTAAAAAGGCCATACTAATGACACAAAGACATGGATATGCTCCACCAATCCATGCAATCTAGAAAAATACAAATGAAAATAAATATACTGCAATTCCTCTGGTAATGGATGACTCCTGAAATGTCCTGCAATTTGTGTTTGGACTACTGATAGTAGTAGGAGGAAAAAAGTACCGAGGAGGCAGAAAAATTAACAATTAAAAAGCTTGTGTGCATTACAAGGAGGGCATCTCATGATTTTTGTTTTACAGTTTCCACATTTTATTTTTGCCCTTACCACAGCCCACATAGTTCTAAAAATCACCACCAGGGGGCACGGGTGTGCCAATGTCAAATGTTTGAACTGGTTGTTTGGGTTTCCTTTCCCAGAATATCCTCACAGAGCAATTACTGTTCCTATCATACAGATTAAGAAACTAAGACAGAGTGAAGCAAATAGTAAGGGGCTTAGCATCATGTGAATGGCTGAGGTAGGATATGAACATCGGTTTCAGTAATCCATCCAATAGACCCTTTTAGAGCTCACCTGAGGGTTTTTTTTTTTTAATTAATTTATTTAACTTAATTTCAAGTATACAGTACATTGGTTAGACATCTATATAGTTAATAAAATGATCCCCCCATTTGCTCCTTTCCTCCCCTGGCCCTCCACTTAGCCATCATATTAATGCCAACTGCATTCCCTATGCCGTGCTCCCCTTCCCCATGACCAATTATCAGCTATTAATTTGTACTTCTTTAATCCTTCATCCCATTCTCCCAGTCCCCCTACCCACCTTCACTCTGTCCATCACCAAATTGTCCACTTTATTTGTGAGTCTTTTTTTGATTAGTTTGTTCTTTTTGTTCCTTAGATATCGCATATAAGTGAAATCATATGGTATTTATCTTTCTCCATCTGACCTATTTCACTCAGCATAATAACCTCTAGGTCCATCCATGTCCTTGCAAATAGCAGGATTTCATTTTTTTTAATGGCTGAGTAATATTACATTGTATATATGAACCACAACTTCTTTATCCAATAGTCTGATGGGCATTTAGGTTGCTTCCATATCTTGGCTATTGTAAATTGTGCTCCCATGAATATTGGGGGTGCATAAATCTCTATGAATTATTGTTTGAATTTTCTTTGGCTATTTCACTTTTTTCAATGTTTGCACCTCCCCTCCCCCCCCGTTTTGAAGTAAAAGATAATAAATTAAGAAAACTTCAAACCATATTACTGTAACTGCTTCTTTTTCCTATTTTCTGTCACTTACTCCTAATTTTTGTCATTCATAATCCTTCTTTCATCCCTGTGCTCAACGTCAAAGAGATCCTCGTTCTCTTCCACTTTCGCCAAGAAATCATTTCTGTGACAGCTTCTGTTCTATTGCCTATAATTTACTTTAAAGACTTCTTACTTTAAAGAATCAGTGATATAAATGTGTGTATGAATTAGATTTGATCTACAAGCTAGGAATGGCTAGATGTCCTATGCAGGAACGCATACTGTATGAGTGGTGACAAAAACCTGTCACCACATGCTTCTGATATTTCTGTATCCAGTTCACACCAGAGGCTTTGTTAGCATAATGGATGTTACAAATGTTTCACTGGGGAAATTAGTAGTGTCTCAAGATGTGTGGATTGTCTGGAAATATTGAAGAGTGTCCCTGTTATTGACCCCATCTGTTATCAACCGAATAGACCCTAATAATTATAAACAGCCCAGTTGCCTTGGATTGGTTCGCAGTATTTTGTTTACACTCCGCTTTGAAGAAAATCCCTTTAGCAGTTATATCTGCATCTCTTTCTTTCTCCCATGAGGGAAAAGTATGAAGAAGGGAGGAATACTCACCTACAGCCTTTAACCACTGGCTGGAGAAAGCATCTTCCCTCCTTTCTGTTATTTGGAGTTTCATTTCCCCACAGAGCCTTTTTTCCCCCCCTTTTCTTTCTAGGAGTACCATGTGTGTTAGGTAATTAATAAGCCCCTTAGCAAGTTTTCCTAAGCTAGATGGGTGACATTTTGGCAATTCTCTTTTAGGAAAAACAAACAAACAAACAAACAAAAAACAGTTATATCGAATGTTTAAAGCAACAGTCTCCCTTAAAATACAAGATAAAATTGAAAAGAAAGTAATTGTATTTTTATACTTTTCTGTCTTTCTAAGGAGATGTCTGATGAGTCTACTAACTCTTGAAGAGTCAACTCAGAAATTACGATGCCCCCTGCCCTCTCCATGCCACATCTAGCTCCACATTCACTGCTTTGGTCCAGACTTTCATCATCTGTTGTCCACATTGTTATTATTACCTAGATTCATTACTGTTGTTCCATAGTCTTTTTACTTTATGAAAGTGTAGCAAACTGCATCACTTTTAAATGTACAGTTCAACAAATATTTACATATATATACGCCCATGTAATACCACCAGAATGGAGGTGTAGCACATCACCAGCACCCCAGAAGTCTCCCTTATTCCCTTTCCTTGTCCAACCCAGCCCTCCAAAGGTTACAGCTACTCTAACTTCTATCTCCATAGGTTGTTTCCGTGTTTTCTTGAACATAGTTGAACCAAACAGTACATACTCTTGGGCATCCAGTTTCTTTGTTCAACATAGGGGTGGTGAGATTAATCCACTGCGGCATTTTAACAGTAATTCTCTCTTCTATATTGCTGTGTGGTATTCTATTACATGAATACATCACAACTTGGTTATCCAGCCCACTGTGGCTGGACTTTTAGGTTGTTGCCAGTGTTCAGCTATTATGACTAAAACTGCTGGAAATGTTCTTGCACATATCTTTTGGCGAATTCATTTTTCTTGGATGTATACTAGAAATGGAATTGCTGGGTTGTAAGATAAGCATGCAATTAACTTTAGTACATACTATACTACAATTTCCCAAGTTGTATAAATTTATATTCCCTCCAGCAATGGATAGAGTTCAGTCGTTCCATATACAACTGTTGATACACATATTAGTTGGTATGAATGGGTACTGGTAAATTATTGTATTGTGGATTTAATTATATTTTCCTTATTTGAGCATCTTTTTATATGCTTCTCTATTTGAATATACTCTTTTATGAAATCTTATTTGTGTCCTGTCTGTTTTTAAAAAATCAGGTTAAAAAAAATAAAAAATAAAAATAAAATAAAATTGCTTGTCTTTTTCTTATTAATTTGTAGAAGTTCCGTATATATCTTGTCGAGTCCTTTGTTGACCATGCATATTGGTCAACAGTACAAAGCTTAATTTTCAGTCTCTTAATAGTGTCTTTGATAAACAATCTTAATTTTAATCCATCTAAAGCATTGATTTTTGTGTGTGTGTTTATTGCCTTGTGCATCCTGCTTAAAAAAAAAAATCTTTGCCTACCCCAAAATCATGATGATAAGCTTTTATTTTCTTATAGAAATTTTATTGTTTTAGTTTTAACGTTCAGATGTATGATCCATTTCAAATGAATTGTTATGTAAAGTATAAGATAGGGGATCAAAGTCCTTTTTTTCCCCCTCTGTGAGACTATCCAGTTGCTCTAGTACCATTTATTGACAAGACCATTCTTTTCCCCATTGAATTTTAGGGTGACTTTGTCATATATCAAGAGACTACATGTGTTGAGTTTATTTCTAAGCTCAATATTCTCTTCTCTGAATGTGTTTGTTTGTCTTTACCCCGTACAATGATATCTTGATTAGTTGTCTTATACTAAGTCTTGAAATTTGGTAATGAAACCCCTCCAACTTTGTTCTTCTTGAATAAGTCTTGACGCTTCAAGGTCCTTTGCATTTCCACATAAATTTTAGAATCTTCTGACAAATTTCTATAAAAAAACTTCCTGGCATTTTAATAGGGATTGCATTGAATCTATAGATCACTATGTGGGCAGTGGTGAGAGTTGACATCTTAGCAATCCCGAGTCTTCCACTCCATGAACATCATATATTTCTCCATTTCTATGTTTTTATTTATTTCCCTTAGAAATATTTTGTAGTTTTTAGTGTAGGACTCTTGCACATCCTTCATTATATTTATTCCTAGATATTTAGTTTTTTATGTTATTATAAGTAATTTTTAAGATTTTCATTTTCTAATTGATTGTAGAAGCGTATAGAGATACAATTGGTTTTTGTATAATGATTTTCTACCTAGCAACCTTAATTCATTTATGAGTTCTAATAGTTAATTTGCAGATTCTTTCAGATCTTTTATGTATACCATCATGTTGTCTATAAATAACGAGTTTTATTTATTTATTGATTTCCAAATTTTATGCCTTTCTCCCCCTTTATAGTTTTTACTAGAACCTCTGGTATGATAGTGATTCTTGATGGTGACAGCATGTTTATGATGCCAAGGAAAAAGTGTTCAATATTTAAGCATTATTTGTGTTGATACCTATAAGCTTTTTAAAAATGGATATCATTTATTAAATTAAAAGAGTTTCTCTCAGTTATTGGTTTGATGAGTGTTTTTATCATTAACAGGTATCAAGTTCTGTCAAATGCTTTTTTGCATATTGAGATAATTACATGGTTATTCTCCTTTACCCTGTTAATATAAAATTTACATTGATTGACTTTCAAATGTTTTACTAATGTTGCATTACTGAAATAAACCTGGCATTGTCGATCAAGATTTGATATATTTTTTTGTGTATTGCTGGGTTTGATTTGCTGATATTTTGGATAGGATATTTAGATTTAGATTCATGAAAGATATTGCCTAATAATTTTCTTTTTCAGTAATGTACTTCTCAAGTTTTTATATTAAGATTATCTTAGCATCATAAAACAAGTTGAAAAATATTCTCTTTTCCCCTCTTCTTTGAAAGTATTTGAACAACAATGATATTGTTTCTTTCTCAAATATTTTGAATAACTCACTAGTGAAGACATCTAGATATAGAGTTTTCTTTGTGGGAAGATATTAATTACAGATTCAATTTATAGGACTTCAGACTTTTTTCTTTCTTATTGTATCAGTTTTATTGACTTGTGTAGTTCAAAGAATTTGCCAATTTAATCTAAGTAGTTAAATCTATTGCACAAAGATATGATGTAACTATAATATGTAGGATCTACAGAGATGTTGTTCTCATTCTTGATATTGATAATTGCTGTCTCTTGAAGTCTTGCTAGGAAGTTTTTAAAATAAACTTTTTATTTTAGCATAATTTTAAATTTACAGAAAAGTCATGAAGATTGTACAGAGGGTTCCCATATCCCTCTCACCCAATTTGTTTCCCTTAATACATTTATTAAAATTAAGAAACCAAAATTGCTACATTACTATTAACTAAACTCCAGACTTCATTCATATTTCATCATGATTTTTCATTAATGACCTTTGTTCTGGGATCCAACCCAGGGTACTACATTGTGTTTAATTATTAGTTTCTTTGTCTTTTCTTGTTTTTCAGGATCTTGACAGTTTTGAGAAGTACTGGTCATATATTTGTAGAATGTCTCTCAAATTGGGTTTTTCTTAAGTTTTTCTCATATTTAGACTGTGGTTATGGGTTTTTGGAAAGAATACCACAGAAGTGGTGTGCCCATCTCATCACATCATGTCAAGGGGCATAGTATCTGCGTAACACTCTTAGTGGCGTTAACCTTAATCACTGGGTTAAAGTAATATCTGCCAGGTCTCTCCATTGCGAAGTTGTTATTTTTCTCTCTCCAGACTCTATCCTTTGGAAGGAGTTATTAAGTTCAGCCCATACTCAAAAGCAAGGGGGATAGGAGGAGGCTAATGTTCACCGCTTAGAATGGAGAGTGTCTACATGCGTTATTTGAAATTCTTATCTAAGGAATATTTGTCTCTTCTTCCCCATCAATCTCTTTATTCAGTCTTCCTTTATATCAGTATGGATAGATACAGAGCAAAGCAGGGAAGTGTGAGGAATGGATATGAAAGTAAACAGGCAGTTGACTGGCACCAGAGCTTAAGACAATACTACTTGTTTTCCAATTTTTTTGAGATTTTGAGGCTCAGAGCCAGGACTAATGTGTCTTTGAATGACTGGATCTGTGAAGGATTGATGTTCTGTGTCACCCAGCTTTGGAATCAAGAAAAGGGACCATTGTGTAGAATCGTATTATGTGGCAAATGCATGGTTGACACAGGAATAAACACTGATTTTCCTCTTGGAAGCACATTAAATTAAGAAAACTGAAGACACGGAAAAGAGCTTATAATACACATGTGCCGCACACTCTTTCTGTAACTGCCCAAATATAGCAAGAAGTACCTCAACTCTATACTAACCAGACTAGTGCAATACCCAGCTCTCAAGGATACTGAACATTAATAACAGTAGAGAATCTGGGAGACAGAGTGAAGAACAGTAATTTATAAGTGACTATTAGTGAGAAAAAAAGTAACTTTGTATGTATCCCTAGAGTAGTATCTGGCACATAGCAGGGGCTCAATATATATTTGCTAAATGAATGATTATCTTAGGAATCTGTGCCCATTCCCTCGTTGTAGAACACTGAAGGGCATGGTACAAGGTGTAACACATTTCTGTGCATTTGGACTTGAAATAAGCCCCAAGCAAATGAATGATCTTAAAAAATAACAAACTTGAAAAGTCCATGATGTTGAAATCATACGGAAGACACTGAGCTGTAATTCCCTGATTAGGACATCGATTTGAGGATGTGAGGATGGGATGATGAAGCTTTTTCTTTTTTTTAAGCTCCAGTTGACTGATACCAAGAAACCCGTGGGCAGTTCTCTAGCAGAGCACCCTTGTCATGCTCAGTAACTTCTAACTTTCTTCTTGCCCTGTGTTCCTCCGCTGCTGTCATTTGGGTTGTGGCAGAGGGGAATTCCAGCTCATTTTAGGATCATTTATAGAGAGGTTTCTGGTCAGTAGCCCTTGGGTGGATCCTGGGACCCTGATGAGAAGGGTAGAGCAGAGATGCATTGGTCTCAGAGGGTTACTGGGCCAAGAATGGATATGAATTGACTAAAAACCTCACGGGCAACAAACAGAACATCCATATAAATGTTCTCACAAATCTGGAAGCTCACAGTTGTATACAATCAGATGAAAGTAGGTAACAGAAGGTAAGACTGCTTTACCATAATCTTTAGGCCATCAGTAAACCAGGCACCTCCGTATTGCTCCATTTCTTAACTCAGCTGACCTCCCACTCTTTCTAATTTTATTTTTAATTAATATATTATTTATAAATATTTTTAATATTTGTCTAGTCACACAGATAGTTGAACAGAAAACTCCTTTGAATCATGGAATGTGAGATTCTGCAAGGCACTGAATCTGAAATTATCTAGTTCAGCCTCCTCATTTTGTAGGTGGGGAAGGTAAAGTCCAGGAGGGAAATGCCTGGCTTAAGGGTACACATCGAGGTAGAAGCCAGGTCAGGACTATAACCTCAGCTATAACTCCCAGTCTAAGGCTCCTTCTGTTACTCTAGTGCTATTCCTCTACCTTGAGTAAACTCGGAGTAGATTCAACAGCCAGACCTAAGACACTCCTACTTTCCTGCCTATCAAAGCTCAGGAACTGATGGTGGAAAAGCTTATTAAATGATTAGTTTTTTTTTTTTTTAAATCTCATATATGTAGAAAAGAGCAACTTGGAATTGAGAAAAAGAATATGAACCATGAAAGATAGAAATTGTTACCACTGAGGACTCAAAGGAGCAGAAACCCTCCCTCATTTGAAACAAGCCCCCAAAAGAGGCTACACTCAATCATTTTAAAGGAGCACTGTCTCTCGCCACCAGAAATTAAGTAGGAGCTAAAATTTAATATTGAACTCAGTAATATGAGAATCTAGTAGTTTTGGCTAGCAATTCAAATTTAAATTGTCTTCTGAAAATGAACAAACCTCAAGACATGAAAGTTCAGACCCCTGTTCACTCTAAATGAACAAGTCGTGGCAATCACCACCTTGGTTACCACGCAGCAGGAACACAGCTCGCTAAATGATCCAGTCCTGGTAACTATGAACAAAATGCAAAAATAAGTAGTAAGTCCAACATCTTGCAAGGGTACAGAGACTTAGAGATCAACATTTGAAAAGTAAGCTCCCCCAAAGAAGTAAAATTTGGCCATGAACTCATAAAATATACATCCAAGAAAAGCACCTAAAAATGAAAGAAAAGGGGGAGGGAGGATGGAGTGGGTGCAAACTAGGGGAAAAAGAAGATTAAACAAATCAGGGAGGAAAAAGATGATAAATTCAGTGACGACCCAAAAAGAAGTAAATGCCCACCATCGGAGGCTGAGTTTCTCAAACATTAAGGAAATATCAGCAATATTCTTCCTTTGAAGACTGAGAAACAAATTGTACTTATTTACAAAATCTAAAATGCCAAAAAGGTGAGCGTGCTCAAGTTAACAGTTATCAAAGAGAAAAAAAATATCCAATCTTTAAAAGATTTCACCATTGGTCTGAATAAACTTAAGTATAAACAAAGATATTCTGCCTTCTGGGAGCAGGAGAGAGAGGGACGTGGGAGACCCAAAAAAAACCACAGAAAGCTGAATAGTTGCAGGAACCCCTCCCCATCTTGAAAACCTCAGTCAAAGTACCAGCAGCTAAAGGTAAATAAAGCACATTTTTAAAAGACCATACTTTCACACACGGGATTATAATCCAGGGACTGACTTCATATAAATCAATTTTGGGTTCATGAACACATTCTTTATGCAAATACTTCTTTTGTTTCGAAATGCTACTGTCTTTACAAATTTAAATATTTTACTTACTTCCCCTTTTAAATCTTTTTTCTGTAATGAATTTGCCCTATTGATGATCTCTCTACTGAACTAGTCCATACTTTTGTACATTTTCAATTTCTCCTGTCCTACTAAGCTGTTATTCCTTTAACATTTACAAAATGATGCTATCATTCTTTTTCCATTTTTGGACCTTCTTTTTTTTTCATGTGTAATTTCTTCACTCGTCTATCCTCACACATATCAAATCCAAATGATATTAAAGTTCATGGAAACTGTAACTTAGGTGAAGGACAATGTCTCTTTGTCTTATCTTGCGCAGTTAATTTCTCTAGAGCCTTGAAGCAAATCAATGCTCTAGATCCATTAAATGGGTCAGTTTTGCTCAACAATTTGTCATGTCTTATATGTTACGCTGTATTTTTATTTCCACCCAATTCACATAATAGTAAATCTCTTTTTTACATCATGATCAGTTAAGCTTTCAATTCCCAGGTTATGTTTACACAGTCTTCCCATCTTAATAAAACCTTGCATTGTATTTGTTCTGATTAATGTTTTAGTAGAATTGTAGCCGTTTTTTTTTTTTGCAATTAATGACAGTTTTCTTTCAACAGTGAAAAAGAAAAGAAAACTTAATTCAATCCATGTCACAATGCTTCCCACTCGCAAGGCCAGCCAGCTGACAAAGCTGAGCACCTCCCTCTTCAGACCTTCAGGTTTTTACCTGACACATACGGAAGGTCTTTTCTCTGGGATATGATACATATTGCAGAATATTTGACAATCATTTATAAGAGTCGGTCCAGAAGATAATTTAAATACCATTGGAACTTCTGATAGAGAGTGAAGTAGGAAAACATCTTTAGAAACAAAGCTGGGTATAACAAAAAAAGAATAAAGTGATTCTAGCAATAAAGATGTCCGTACCTCTTTGCCTTCATCTCCAACTATCAGGTAGTTGATATTCACCTGTTAGGAAAACTGCAGGATGTGGAGTTGGGGATGCAAAACTTACCTGTATTTTAAGGGGAAAGTACAACATTTTTGAAAAGTTAGAACACTGGATGGTGTTTCCTTTCCTAATCAACCGTTATGATCAAAGTGGAATTTTTGTTGTCGTTATCTCTCTTTCAGAGGAAGGGTGTTCTACCATGTGAAACACAGGCAACGGAGAAAGATAATATTGTTAAAGAAATGTAGTTCAAGACAGTCAGGGTTGGCTTGACAATTTTATGAGAAGAGTTTGTTGCAGAATCTCAAAGTCTTCGAAGAGATGGCATTAGCAGATTGCAGTTTGAAAACGGTCTTTCCCTCAGATCTTCAAGAGACATTATCTAAGAGGAGGGCATGGGGAAGGTACATGACCAAACCAAATTTTAATGGAGATAAAACTGGCCTTTTGAAGAACAGGAAAAAAAGTTGGCCACTTAAAAGCAAAGCAAGGATGTTATTTTTTAAGTGGTAGGTTATATGGTGATATAAATAAATAAATACATGTATGTATATTGATGATGGTGTTATGAACACACACACACACACACACACACACACACACGCACGCATATATGTGGCATATGTGGCAACCTATTGGTACCACCTGTGTATTCCACCCTGGGGACTAGGATGCTATTTCAGCTATATCTCATGAAGTATCTCACAGATTGCTAAGATGCTCATAGCAACAAAACAAAACATAATCTGATATAAAAATGATTTTTTCCAACACTGCAAAACTTTGGGGTAGCACCTCAAAAATAGAAGGATTTTAAGGGCATTAATCAGGGCTAAGTATAGTTCTTTGGCAGTATGCTCTTGACGTATTTCCTTATTCTTCCTTTTTTTGACCTATTTCCCTATTCTTCCTTTTCTTGACGTATTTCCCTATTCTTCCAAAGATCTTCGACTTTGTTGTCTATTCTGCTGTGTCTTAAAAATATCCTTTTTTGAGATTATTTTCCGGATCCTGATTGATTTGAAAAGCAGCTGACATCTGGCATGTGCCTTTCCTACTACATCTCCAGGAAAAAGGAGCTGGTGTCATTTTGGAGGCTGGCATCCCTGATCTGGATAGAGGGGCTTTGCTTTTTTCTCCCTTTTCCTCTTTTTTTCTTTATTTCTAACTTTGTAGTACTGGTAAGACAACAGGAAGCTCCGGGCTTCCTCTGCAGGGCATTCAGCTGAAGGGATGTGCTCACCACATTGATAACAGTAGCCGGAAAAGAAAGAAACACACCCTTCAGAAAACATGACCCTTCTCCTCACCCTCCCTGCCCTCCCCATGCAGGGCCCACTTCCTCCTGGAAGCCTCGGAGGCCCTGTTGGGGTAACACCATTCAGGCCACTCCAGTGTTCAAGCCAATTTTATTCCCATTAAAACTTGGTTTCACTATGTGCCTTCCCTGCACCCACCTCTCAGATGGTGTATTTTGGAGATATGTGGGAAAAAGTGTTTTCAAACCACGATCTGCTAATTCCACCTCTCCTAAGATTTCGGGATTCTACAGGAAAGTTCTCTCGGTCTCAGCAATGTGTGAGATACTGTTGTCTAAAGTTAATAAGGGTTAATCGTTGTGACACAGACTCGATGGGCATCAGTAGCACTATGCATGTTCTTATATGGAAAATAATTTGTTGTGTTTCCTTTTATAAGCTAACCACCCTTGAAATAAGCAAAGGGGGGGACTATTGGTTACTAATACAATGTGTGCAGGAATAAGAGTTTTAAATATAACAGAAGTTTGGAATCCAGTTTTTCAAATTTTTCATATTAAAAGATCTAGAGGTGGTGGGAGTTCAGGCCTGCATGTCTGAGGAATGACCACAGAATTGAGAATAGCCATAAAGCTTCTGAGGACAGTCATTGCACTGGCATTATGAAGGGTCAGTTAAAACAAAAGCCGTGTCAAAGATATGAGTGAAAGACACAAGCCACTCTTGGGAACAGTCATTAAAGATAGTTTTTAAAGGGTCCTGAGAAGTATAATTTGAAAGAAACTCCATCTGGGATGCCAAAGAAGTCTGTACGTTGCAATCCTCTCTTTAACTATTTCCTGGGGTTTAGCTGACCCTCATCTACCATTCTTGGTAACACTAAGACCAAGAACTGCCTGAGCTCCCAGAGATCCTGGAATGAATGGGTCAGTGTTTTAACAACTTGTAAGTCTATGAGTAAGTACTATGTCTATTGATGTTTAATCTAATCTTTCTTCTTAGAGATACTGCATCTATAAAAGTTGGTTTCTGCATTCGAAAAACTTGGAGCAGGCGGTTATCTCAGAAACAGTCTTCTCTCTGGGCCAAACAGTTTCCCTGATCAGTCCCCTCACCCACATTGAACCTTTAAAATCCTGGTAAAAACCAGAGTCCTCTTGCATTAGCCTGTTGTCTTGATTTTGAGCTGGAAGATGCTGCATGGCTGAAGTAGGAAGGAACCAAGTGAGAGCCTTCTGTTGTGAATTACCTCCGCGCTATCACTAAACCATGCCGCTGCCTTCAAAACAGCCTCAAAAAGATGGGTAACCTTCAGCTACTGTAAGTCCTCACTTAACGTTGTCTATAGGTTCTTGGAACTGCAGTGAAAAGATGTATAATGAAACCAATTTTACCGCAGGCTAATTGATATAAACAAGAGTTAAGTTCATATGGTATCTCATTGAGGTTAGAGCAAAATGACATTATTCAAGGACGTGCTACACTCTGGACTTCCTCACCTATGCCCTATATGAACCTCTCCATGTTTGCCATTTAATCAGCAAACGTGTACTCTTCAGTAACCACTAGCCACCTACAGGTCAACAGTTTGACAGACTCGATAAAGGTGATCAAGTTGCTGCAGCTGCCTTTCTCTTTCTTAGCTTAATCCTAAAGTCTTTACCACAGTTCTGTATGACCTTAGGCAAATACGAACTGCTTTCAGCCTAAGGTTTTCCCAAATTAAGTGAAATTATCTATGTGAGGCACTTAACACAAAATAGGTACGTAAATTTTTTAATTAAAAAAATTTAAAAAATTATAGTTGACACACAATATTATGTTAGTTTCAGGTATATGTCATAGTGATTAGACATTTATATACCTTACAAAGTAATCACCACAATGAGTTTACTATCCATTGGGCACCGTACATTATTATTATAATATGGTTATTATTTACCGTATTCCCTATGCTGTACATTAGATTCCTGTGACTAATTTTATAACTGGCAGTTTGTATTTCTTAATCCCCTTGACTTTTTTGCCCATTCCCCCAGTCTTCTTCCATCTGGGAACCGTTAGTTTGTTTTCTGTACCTATGAGTTTGTTTCTGTTTTGTTTTGTTTGTTCATTTATTTTGTTTTTCAGATTGCACATATAAGCGAAATCATACAGTCTTTCTCTTTCTGTGTCCGATTTATTTCACTAAACATTATACACTCTGTTCATCCATGTTGTAGCAAATGGCAAGACTTCATTCTTTATTATGGCTGAGTAATATTCCATTGTGTATATGTATCACATCTTCTTTATCCATTTATCTATCGATGGACACCTAGGTTGCCTCCATATCTTGGCTATTGTAAATAATGATACAATGAGCATAAGGGTGTATGTATCTTTTGGAATTAGCGTTTTCAATTTCTCAGATAAATAACAGAAGTGGGATTGTTGGGTCATATGCTTGGTAATTGTTAATGAGGATGAAATAGAAAATGACTAGTTAGTGAGGAATATTTTTCTTTATAATACTTTTTTCCTAGCCTCATTTCTGTTTTCTTTGGCTTGATGCCATCACAACACCCACAGTCTTTTAAAAGGTATGGTCTCTGAGGCTAGGAACTTCTCCCTCTCCAATCTGGGTTACATCTGAATATATTTGTAATATGATGACATGTGCCAGCTTACTCATGTCCAGCTTCTTCCTCATGTTCACCCAAAATGAATCAGAGGGACAGTCATCTCTGGAGGATTTGACTTTATATCTCTGACTGCATTCTTAGCCTTCCATGGCTCCCTGATCCAAGTACCAGGACCTCTCTGGCTCAGTATTACTAAATAAATAACCAACTGTATCACTCAGGGTCTCAGATCGAGGATGATTTATAAAAGGACTGTTTACAAATGTGTGGCAGGGAAAGACGTACCACAAGGGATAATGCAGGTCTGGTAATGACAGAGCTGTTACCTGTCCCTAGGCTCAGAGGGAAGAGACCTGTGGAATGAGTGGTTTCTAACCCCAAGACACAGGGCTTTTATGTAGAAAAGGCCACCTTGAGAAGACTGTGGCCTTTGCTATAAGTGCAGCCTGTTGGAGATAAATTCACAGAGGAGTCGGGAGAATAATCACCCTGATTTCACTCTCCTCTTGCTCTCTGATCTGCCAGCGCTCCTTCTTAGCCAAATACAGCTGGACCCCAGAGGGTAAGGGAGCCCACTGGGGCGAACTTCCTGCGGCAGGACAGAGGAAGCGGATTTGGAGGTGCAAATGTAAGATATCTGCCACATTAAATAAATAAAAGTGGGTCATGCATGCATCAAAGATGACAAAAGATGACCAGTATTATGAACCCCAAATTAGTTTATCCAATTTCTTATGAATGAACTCCTTAAAAACATCAGCTAAGCCCTAATAACTTACTTTGTGCCACTAGAAAAACCTTCAGGTTTTGTTTTATGACTGGATTTTCAAAATCTGAATTACTATTACTCATGGTAACAGTCCAATCCCTCACATTATTTATCTTTGATTCTGAATATTCTCCTGTCTAGATATTCCAGAATGTGGCAACTCCAGGATGGCACCCACTTCCCGCCCACTGAGGAAGAACTGCTTGGTGCTCAATCTGACTGTACAGGAAGCCTTAATTCTGGTCCAACCAGAGAACTCTGGGAATAGGCCTGTGGGTCCCCCCCGCCCCGCCCCTGCTTTAGCACTCTCAGCGTGGATATTAGAATATACTCTTCTGCAGGTGGAGGTAGGGGTGGGCAAAGCAGGACAATGGTACAGAATTTGCTGGAGAAACCACAGCTCAGGACTGGAGGCAGAAATATACCTGCTCCTCTCATCCTTCTCACCATACTGAAAGAAACTTAAGAAACAGCCTTTAGACTGTAGCGATGGATAGCCCACAGCCTTCAGAGGTCATTGCTACAGGCAAAGGTAAGGATCCATCCTAATCTTTCCTCAATCTGCCATTCTACAAGGCTAGGCCCTAAGAACAGGTGAGTGAGTGGTGAGCTACATGGGGGAGCTTCAAAAGGCTTGCCTGACCCCAACTATCTCCCTTGCTGGCCTGAGAGTCTGCCTAAAGTTTCCATCATTCGAGTCATTTCTTTATGCTAAGAATTTGCTTTAAGAAGTCCTCTGCTAAAATGTACATGGTGGCTAAAAGGGCATGGTGCATGTTTGTCTTCTCAACATCAATCTTCCCTTCTTGTTTTGAGAACTCCACCTCTTACGAATATTTCTAAGAAGCAGAGCCCATTTTCTTGCATAGAAGCCTCACCAGAAGGTACAGCATTTGCCGTCACAGCCCCTCTTATAGTCAGGGCATGGGCACGGGACCTAAGGGCACCCAGCCAGGTCCACTTGCTCCAGACTGCATATCAGGAGCCAGTGACACAAAGCAGTAGAATCTGGAAGATCTTTTATTTCGGCAGTGGGCCGAAGCAGTGGCCCTGTCCAGAGCTGTCAGTGGCAGCAGTGCAAACTGTGGTGTCCAGAAGTAAGGGGTGGCTGCAGTCATGTTCTCACAATTACTGTTTATGGCATGATATGCACTGTGGTCCCAGCTGCTGTGTAACATCCCCAATTCCCCTGTATTTACCAAGTCTGCTCCTCAGCCTTCCCAGAAAATCTAGAGCTCCCCAATATCCTTTTTCTAAAACTCACACTGTTTAAATCAAACGTAGTCATCCTCAGTTGCAAGAAACTAAGAACACCGACTGATACAGGGGTGACACAGTAACACAAGAGAAGCCATAAATGTACCAGCCACGGATAGATTCATTTGTCAGATTAGCTAGCTGTCATCTTGGGAGACATCAGGACACCAAGAAAGAGTTTTTGTTGACGGGAGGAGGAAATCAGGAGTGTCTAGTCTTATGAGTATTGGCTAATGGGGCTTTCCTAGAAGGACACTAGACAGAGGCTTCTAAGAAAGCTGAACATCCAAGGCACTGGACTGGGGTATGAAAAGAGACACATTGATCAGAAAGATGGAGGTGCAATAAGGCAAAGCTAACACAGCTGACACCAATGTCAGTGAGTGTAGAGCCTAACTGAATGACCTTTTTTACACTCTGTAGAACATCTAAAGGAAGTTTCTGCTTTGTCAAAATAAGACCACTGATGTAATCTCTTTGATTTGCTTAAACATTTCTGCTTACATTAACATTCATGGTACTAGTGATCAGTTTGTGGGATTTCTGTCCTCTCTTCTTTTTCCCCCCAACCCTATCACTGCATTTGGCCTCTTTATGATTTAATTAGCAGGGATAAAAAGTGCAAGGATAGCATAAATTCTAAACTGATGAAAGGGCAAGGGCCATGTCTTTATTATCTTCTCCCTAGAGAAGAGCACAGAAATTGTTCATTATTCACTGAAGAAAGGAAGGGAGAAAGGAAACTAGGAATGTAGCGAGTACAGATATTGAACACATGCTAAGAAGTTGTTTGTGGTTTTTGTGAAGAGTAGGGGTAGTCCACAAGTCAGCAGAATTCACTCCATTCTGCATTCCTCTTTACGTCTCTCAGAACAAGGACTGTGCCTTGTGTTCAGTTTATTGCATGAATAAACTCAGGGCATGGTTATTGTTCTGTCAGCTTTTCCATGGAAGGGTCATGTTTGCCTGCCAGCAACTCCAAGAATGAACCCAGGGCACCCGCAGAAAACCCTTTCAGGCCCACTTTGACTGCAATGGCAATGCAAGCCAAGACTGGAGGTGACAGTTCTCATCTCAGATCCCACAGCTCAGCTCTGAAATTCTGGTCTTTGGTAAACCCCCCGGGCAGTGACTCTCACCATCCACAGGACATGCTCTTGGAGTTGTTTTTGCTGTTTTTGCTATAGGGTAGCACCGAATCACCACCCTTTCTCACCAGCTCCATGGATGTCACCAAGGGAAGGGCACTGAAAAATAACCTAAATGAAACTACCAAAAAACATTAAAGAAAGAAAAAACACAAGCTGTGTTTGATTTAAAAAATATTTATGAGATATGTTTTTTATTTTTGTCGAATGTTACTTAATAAATATTTTACCAGTATGATAAGGATGAATCATGATGACGGAGAAAGAACTTGGGGTGCCTAAGGGATGGAAACATTTTACACTTTAATTTAAACCTCAATTTATCAGATTTGTCCTCTGCATCAGATCTTGAAATCTGGCAGAGAAAGTGTTTTTCCATGCATGGAACAAATTTCTAACCTTGGCTTGTAGCCAGGTCAGTATATGGAGGACCAGTGGCAGCGACTCTTGATTACCTGAAGCAGAGGCTTCTTAAAAGTGAGGAAGATGACAGTGCAGGCCACCAGTAAGGTGAGGCAGCTGGGGAGAATAAGCACAAGGTACAGCAGGCCCATGTCTACCCTCTCCCACTTACAATCCTGAGGCATACTTCTAGGTAGGTCTACCAGGCGAATGACCTTGGAGGAGAGGTTGCAAGTGACCATGGCCAAGTCGGCAATGGTGTGCAGATGCTGTAGGGCCCCCCAGCCCTCTACCCAACAGCAGTCATATGGATTCTGACTGAGGTAGATGGTCCGCAGACTTCTCATGAGCTGCCCAGACACGGCCCTCTGGGGAAGGGCTGTGAGTGAGTTCCTGCGGAGATCCAGGGTCTGCAGGGCCAGGCTGCCCCTGAACCTTGGGAAACTAGTCAAGGAATTTCCTGACAGATCCAAGTTCCTCAAATTCTTAAACCCAGAGAAGTCCAACTCCATGAAGCTGGAACTGAGGCCCACATTCCTGAGAGATAAGACCTGTAATGTGGGGGCAATCTTCTCAAGAGGGGCAATGCTCCCATTCAGAACCCCCCAATTGCCAGACAGGTCTAAGTGGGTGAGGGCGGTCCCCTGGAACGAACAAGCTTGTAATGCTCTCAGCCCACAGCCCTCCAGAAACAGGCTCCTCAAAGATGCCACGTTCCTGAAATCCACACAGCTAGGGGGCCCCATAAGGTCTAAGCCAGCTGGCTGGGGGCAAAGTGAGATCTGATTATGGCTCAAGTCAACTGTAGTGATGTTACCGGCATCAGCGAAAAGGCCAGTCGGGACACCTAGGAGCTGGTTGGAGCTCAGGTTGAATGACCGGAGGCTCCTCAGGCAGCTAGGGAGCCCGGGAGCCAAATGCAGCTCCGACAGCTGGTTCTGGCTCAGGTCCAGCTCTGTGAGCGCTCCTGGGGGCTCATGCTCCTGGATGTGGAGTGTCATCAGGCAATTCTGATTGAGGTTCAGATGGGAGAGGGAAGGCATTTTCTTTAAGAAGCCGTCAGGCAGGTATTGAAACTGGTTCTGGCTCATATCCAGGAAGCGTAGATCTGCAAGGTCACTGGAAGCAAACTCTTCCCAGAGGTTGACTGTGGTGATGTTGGTTACATTGCCGTCCACAAGGAGGAACTGGGCTGCCATCTCCTGCGGTGATGAGGTGTTGTACAGGTCCTTATAGAAGCCCATGTTGTTGTCCCGCAGCAGGAGGGTATGCAACTTGCTAGACTGGGGCAGGAGAGGGAAAAACAGCAGCTGATTGTGAGAAAGGTCCAGTGTCTCTAGTTCAAAAGGAGCCTCTTCCCCCGACGCCAGGAACCATTCCAGGACATTGTAGCTGACATTGAGGAACTGGAGCCGCGTGAGGCTGAAGTCCACAATGCAAGGAAGGTTGTTATAAGCCAGGTTGAGGTGTCTCAGCTCAGTCAAGCCATCAAAAGCACCACCCTCAATCTCAAAGATGTAGTTTCTCTGCAAATCCAGTTCTCTGAGGTGCCCCAGGCCCTCAAAGGCAGAGTCATCAAGCCTCATGATGGTGTTCCTTGCCAGGGACACAGATTCCAGTGAAGAGAGGTTCTGGAGCATGAGAGCCACCATGTCTTCCGACAGGGAGTTCCCTGACAAGTCCAACCTCCGCAAACCCTTTAGGCTGTGGAAGGCAGCTGCTGTCTCCTTGTAGCTCTCTGACAGGGAGTTGTCAGGCAGCGCTAGGCTGTGCAGGTGGGCCTGCTCCTGGAAGGCGTCACGACCAATGCGCTCCAGGTGGCAGCTGTGGAGACTGAGGCTCTCCAAGAGAGGGTAATGCTGGAGGGAATGATTCCACAGGGTCTTGAGAGGGTTGGCATCCAGGATAAGCGTCTGGAAGTAGGTCGGTAGACTGCTGGGCACTGAAGCAAGGTTCTGCCCTCGACAGTCAGCGACTCCATTCACCTAGATCCAAAAACACGCTGGTCAGCAGGGAGGAGATCTCTGAGGCAGAGGTTAATGTGCAGAAACTTAGTTTGTTCATTACACTGTTTCTGCAACTTCTGGGAAGGGCTCTAGAGATCATAATTTTGAAAAATAATAAAAAAGGATGGGAAACTATAGAACAAAAGAGAACTTTTCTTTATCCTTAACCTTCACACTAAAAGAGTCAGCTAGGGGCTGAGTTCCAGGCCTCACTTAAAATACAAAGCCTGTTAGAGAAGATCTGAGAACCTGTTGATTGGATGCTGAGTGGTGACAATTGTACCTGCAGTTTGGTTTTAACTGTGAAAAGGATTGAGGACCAGGTCGCTATCTGGGGTTGAATCTGCCATTTATTTCCTGTGTGACCTTGGGCAAATAATTTAGCCCAAGTCTATTATTTCCTCTGGAAAATGGAGAGAAAGATAGTACCTACTTCAGAGGATTGCAGTGAGATTCGATGAGAGGCAGCACAGTGCCTGACACACAGTGGACATTATTAATATAATTGGTCGCTACCGCATTGTAATCATCATTGCCACAACACCTGTGTGTCTAACAGGGACACTGCCTAACGACCAGCAGTGTTGTGGCATCTTCAATTCGCCCAAAGAAATTTTGCTTGGGACGCTCCTCTACATTCTTGATTGATTAAAAATCACAACTGAAAAGGACTTCAGAGCTCATCATCATCCTGAATTGTACAGAGGAGTAATGTGGGGTCTGGAGAGAAGTGAAAAGTCAAAGGCAAAGCTGTGAACAGAGGCCAGAGCTTTTAATATCCAATTCAGTGCTTTTCCTTGATGCTATTCTACCACGATTGTGCTGTATAAGGAAACAGGAGGGATGGAATGACCCTAGTTTCATTGCAGAAGTCACTCAAGCCTCAGGATAAACTTAGCCCAATGTTTTACAAGATTGGCAAAAACAGTCAGCCACAGGACGTCAGTAAGGTGCCCAGGAAAAAAGTTTTAAGTGATAAGATAGAAGAGCAATGGCATTCCTTTGCACGTATTGGTCAGTAGGACAAAGTCCATGATTACCAAAAATTGTGGACCCAATCCCAAGGGACAAGTAGAGTACTGGAACAGGAGAGAAATAACCTGATAGAGAGGAAAAAACACAGGTTTGGAAAGATGACAGACTCAAGTCTGAATCCTGGCTCTGCCGCTTATTAGCTTTGGGCCTTGGACAAGGAATCAACCAAGCTCTTTATCTGATCATTAAAACAAAATCTTATAATAATTAAATACATACAGTATAGAAATATAGAAAATTAAACTCTTCAGTAACCTCAGTCTTTCCCTCAAAGAAACACCACCAACCTTTTGTTACATCTCTTTCTGGACTCTTTCCTCAAAAATCATCTACCTTTTTAAAAAAAATAAGAAATTTTTAAATGAAACCGCATTCTATAAATTGTTCAGTAATCTACTCCCCCCATAATGTATGATAGACATATTGCCTTGGCAATAAAAATAAAAAAATATGATTACATTCTTTTTAGCAACTGTCTATTAGTTCATTGCATCAATACAATAGTGACTAAGAGCAAGAGTTCTAGGGTCAGTCCATTTTGGTTCTGCTTTTTTATCAAATGGCTGAGCTCAGGCTGGTTACCTAACAAGCTTAGACCTTCATTATTCCACCTATAAAATGATGATCGTACTCGTAATTTTCTCATAGGTTTTTTTTTTTTTGGAAGATTCTGGGTGATTATTTAAGTAAAGCACTAACACAGAACTTGGCACATAAGTGCTTAATAACTGGTAGCTAAAATGATTAGCATGATCTCATTCATTCATTTCCTATTTTTGAGCATTTCAGTTGTTTCTCATTTGTGAAATTCTTTCCGCACCTCCCTTCTCCCCAAAAGTCTTTGGAATTGTGATTGGGATTGCCTTACAATCATAGACTATTGGGAAGAGAACTGATATCTTTACAAAATTGAGCCTCCCCAAGCAGAAACAAGGAATATTTCTCTATTTGAGTAAGTGTTGGTGTCCCCCGCACAGGGACTCTCTGAAGAATGTTGTGGTTAGGGGCTTTCCAAAAGCCGTGAGACCCTGTTTCACCACAGCTGCTGCGGTCATGAGGAGTCACACATCAGCAATTCCCTGTGGCCCCACTAAAGTGCTGCAAAAGGACCACCGGGCTGTCAGAGCCCAAGAAAACCTTACCATGTCCACTTTCTGATAATGTCACATGGTTAATGCAAGGAGATACAATCGAGGGCACCTGGACTCTCACACTCTCAGCCCTCATTTCAAAAGAGCCACAGAAATTCCACTCTTTGAGTTCACTGGCAGCTGAGTCCCTACTCCTCCTGCCCACCAGGCTGAAGAGGGTCAGGCAGGGAGTCAAGCCTGAATCCCAAAAGTCTGTCAAAGAATTGCTTTATTCCCTCCTCTTACTATGCCTAGTAACTCCTCAATTAGCTACTGTGAAGTTAATCTTTTCTTGCCTCTGTAAGGGAGTAATGGAAGTCTGTGTAGCAGAAACTAACAAGGACAAAAATAAAAATAGACGAAACACATAGCACTTAACTACATACAAGGCACTGTTCTGAGTGCATCATGTACATTCACTCATTTAAGCATTGTAACAACCCAGCGTTATGGTATTGTTGGTTGATACTATTATTACCTCCATATTTTAAAGATGTGGAAACTGAGAAACAGAGTGGCCCTATGTCACCAGTTAAGTGGTGGAGCTGGAGTTTAATCTGGTCTTGCTCATAACTTCTACCCCATACTGGAGTACACTGCAGCGTAGTGGTTAGAGGTTACTAAAAGTGGTTAAGAACTGTCACCAGCTGGGTTTTAAAGCTTCATCAGCCTTCAGAACACATTTTTGAATGTAAGTATTAACCCTGATATCCAATTTGTTTTCCCAGTGCCCCAAATATAATAGCACTCAAGAAATGTTTATTAGATATATGTTTATCAAGCAGATTTTTTTATATCACTGAGTTATAGGTAAAGGAAAAAATTTCTAGAGATGTGCTCAGTTGTTATGAGCTAAGTCTGTTTCTATATATAGGCTGAAAGCCCTGTAGAGAGTAAGCCACAAAAGCTCTGATATCTTACTCCCTGGATCGTCTTAAGCCCACGTGCAGCCGAGGATGTTGCTCTGCAGTGCAGCTTGGGCAGCGTGCTCTTCAGTACAGCTGTTTAAACATTTGCTATTGGCTCATTCACAAATTCTGACTCAGGGCTTCTCCAACTTCAATATGCCCCACCATTATCACATTCTGATACCATTAGTGGTGCTCAATCATCCAGATTTCTAACAAGTTGCTCTTGTTCCAGATGGCTGAGCTATGCCTGTCTCCGAGGTCTCCTGTCTTCAGTAGCTACGAAAAAGGTGGAGCAGAGCGTAACTCAGTCATTATCTTAACCCTTGTATAAAGAGCAGCTTGAACATGGCATCGTGCTAGGTAGGTACTGAGTGATTCAGATTCATTCATTCCGTAGCCTCCTTGACTGACAATCCAATAGTTTTCCAAATGAACCCAAACTTGTCAGAACAGAAGCAACAGACAACTCAGAGTTCCCGGGGAAACTCACCAACTTGCAGCCCCCTTGGGAAGCTGCTGTGACTTTTCCACTTCTGTTACTCCATTCCACCGTCAAGAAGTGAAAACCCAGGCAGAGCCAGAGGGGCAGTAACTCCATCTCAAGTGCAGCACTGTGGACAGAGGGCAAGGAAGAAGTAAGAGAAGAACATCCCAGAGGGCTGCTTTGCACTCTCAGTAGAAGGAGCCAGTTCCCAGTTTTGTCTGGTCTTGGAAGTCCACAGCTACAAGAAAGTGGAAACCCACAGATTCTTTAAATACCTCAAGTTAGCCAACATTTTCAGCTTTCACTGCAACCGTCAACAAGAACTCACTTTTGTTTCGCCTTTACCATTTGATGGACTGATTGATGGCTGAACTCTGAAACTCCTAAGAATCCAGCAACAGATGTAAGAAGCAAAGGATCTGAGGAGCCAGGAGTCAGGTCACCTAGAGTTCGATATGTTTTGTAGTTCTGTTGAAATTTTCCTCCCCAAACTCAAATTTGCCTGATGCTCAATAAATATTTGCTGAATGAATGAATGAATGAATGGTGAACTGAAATTGAAATAGTGTTGCCTCTGATAGCATAGAGTTAATGATTGTTTTGACATAAGGCTTTTAGTAAAGAGTAGATCTCATTGGTTAACTCATTTGAATATAGACTTTAAAATAGGATTTTGATGTTTTGGCTGGATAGGGGAAAAATTAAGGGGAAAATGAATATAATAAGGATTATATAATAAGGATTATTGATGAAGTGTGGTTACCAGCCCTCTTACCTAGCCAATGAGCATAGAACAGAAGTCATGAGAAGGCTTAAAATTATACATATACCAATAGAATTTTAGTACCAAGAGGAACCATAATGGAAATGTAATATATCCTCCACCATCACATTTTTATAGGTGAATACACAAAAACCCAGAGATAATAATGGCTTATTCGAGGTTCCAGATTGACTTAGTGGCAGGGCTGGGAACAGCCTGCAGATCCCCCTCTCTGAGCTCCAGGATGAGAAACCAGGATACTATCTCTCCTTGTAGGTGCTGGTGAATTGACTATCTTCCTGTTGGGAGAGTTTATAGCCCAGTGGCATTCCCTGTCAGCTCTGCATTCCTCTGAATCTGAGGCAAGTATTCCAACCGCCCCAGCATTCCAAACGCCCCATTCTCTCCTTGACATCTACCTGGGAAAGACCACAGGGTCTGCTCACCAGTCTTTTCCTGGACCAGCAGCACCAGCGCTAACATGAACCTCCTCACCTATTCCATGGACCTTTCTGCCTGACACCTCTCAGCTCTCTAGGGCCTCTTCCTCTTTCTCTTTCTTTAAATAATTTTACACAATCTCTAAGGCTATTTTTAACTTCCCGGTCAGATTTGAATACTCATCAGTGAAAACAGACAAACAGAAAAGCTAAGTGAAACCAGGTAAATCTACTTTAACCTTTACTATGGGTCAGGCCATCTCTCCTTCCCACAGAGGGAACCTCCAATTCAGAATTCATCTGTATTTGCCCAACACTGGAAATCCCCTTCCTAGAACCCCCTTCCACTTCTGCACCTGTGCAGGAATTATCACCTCATGCCATGTACAGGGCACAGATGGCAAAAACAAAGCCATATGGGCTCCTTTCTCAGTATCCTCTCAACACACACACACACACACACACACACACACACACACACACACACACACACACTCTGAAACCTTGGGATCACTGCCCACCTTGAAATAAGATTGCCAGACTTAGCAAACTACAAGATGCCTTTGAATGTCAGATAAACAACAAATAACTTTTTAGTGTAAATATGTCCCATGGAATATTTGAGACATACTTATACTAAAAACAATGCATTGTTTATCTGACATTCAGATTTCACTGGGTGTCCTGTATTTTATTGAGGAGAGACAGGGAGATGGGAACCATGGACCAGATCCCTCCTCTCCTTCTTCACTCTCTCTGTCAGGCTTGGGATGGTACATGCTGCTGTGACACTGACCCTTCTAAGACGGCCAGCCAGTACATTGAAATACTGAATCTAGGTGTGTTCAGGGCAAGAGTGTAGTTCTTCAGGGAGGATGTAACGCTTCAGGCTGGAATGCTCAAAGCCCTGATGTCACTTACACTCAGACTGTAATTTTAATTTCTGGGTCAGCAAGAAAACTTTTGCAAATTTAAAACATATTTCCTTCCTTCTAAACTCAGTCAACCAGTCCAGAAAAACTCTTGCTGTACCTTCTGAGCAACTCCATCTCTCATGAGACAGTGTGGGAAGATTATGGAATTTAGAACCAGACAAAGATTTGAATCCTGGCTCCACTGTTTGTTATTTGTCCTTGAGAAATTCATATAAAGTCTCTGAGACTCAGTTAATCCTTCTATAAAATGGATATAAGAACAATTATTGAAAGTTTTAATGAGAATCAAATAGTATATGTGAAAGTGCTTCATTAATTATGAAGGTAGTTAATCACATAATTATTATTTATTAGCTCAAAATGCCAAAGAACAGCTTGAGTGGTTGTTACTTCTGTGTAATCTCCAAGGTAATTCAGCAGCCGCACAGAGAAAGAAAGAATAATGAACAATTTGACCGAAAGAATGAATATAGCACATCAACTAAATGTGTAAAAAATATAAGGGAAGGTTGGATTGAAAATTCTACATTATTAATTCCAGAACAGGGCTAGCCTCAGGAAGAGGACTATGCTGGTTGAGAGCTTTTTGTCCTCAGAGCCATGGTTCACCCTCCCCCGCCCTGCTCTGGCTTGCAGCGGGCTGACTTCTGAAGGCTCTGTATCTAAGCTCTAGGTGTCAGCTGGCCTCTAGCTGCTTTGGTCAATGGGAGACACTATTGGGAGGTGAGAAGGCATAAGGAGATAGAGAATACAGGATATTTCTCTCCCTCCCACTCTGTCTTCCACAGAAAAGTACTTGAGCTTCTTCTGCGTCTCCTAGTCACTGGTAACGCCCTTCTTCTTTTATCCTCCCCCTACCTAGGAGAGGTCACAGCTTCCTAAAGTTACTGTTCTCTGGGATGACTATTCTCTGGTTGGCAGCTCAGCCTCTTTCATCATGCGTAGCCAATTTTCTGAATTAAATTTCCTCTCTTTCAAATAATCTGTATGTTTCTGTTTCCTGGTTGCACCCTGACTAATACAATGATGTAAATGAGAATGGGCTTGGAGAAGTACTAAACAAAAAGGTATGCAATGACTCTGAAAAGAAATAAAAGACTCAAAATTATCATTTAGGTTGAGAAACACTTCCTGGAGTGTGTAGCTGCAGAAGGCTTCCTCAGAGCCATGCCACTACAAAGAGTACAAGAGAAACAGTTTGAATGTCAAATCTCATTGGAAAATTTCATGAACCCTCTCCTGTGTGTACAGGACTGCAAATAAGTAACTGTCCCCCTTTACTCTGATCTCTTTGGCATTTTCTGAAAAACACACTGATTTTTTAAGCCGAATGTTGCTCATCTTAGATACATTTTTGCTGGAGAAAGGAAGTAAATGGAAACAGTTATGATGGAGGGCACACATAGCAGATGACATAAACAATTTAAATGGTGTAATCTGGAACCTCTCCTCATTGTAATTAAAAGGACTTGGATTAATGATTCTCATTTTATAGGTTGTGAATCACCGTGGGAGCCATAGAGTTAATACAAAGGAACTGCAGTTCAACCCATGTTCCAAGTAGGGGCTGGGATGTCTCTTTCTGGTCTGGGTGACCATTGGGAAAATATCCTATATAAGTCCTGAGAGCTTGACATGAGAAGCGGACCGCATAAACAGACTCTATCTGTTTTTCTTAAACCAGATAATGAAGTTGAAGAGTTCCTTCCAAAATGTGGAGGCAGAAAATGATAAGTCCCATTTCCTTCAGTATACTGTCTATAAAACCTACATTCTTTTATTCAGTTAACAATTTCTACAAAGTCTTTCAATATATTTTATCCAGTTATGATTATCATGATCATGACTAAAGCCAGAGACTGTGGCTTCTAATTAGTGAAAGCCTTTGAAGGATAAGAAACCATGGACCCACATGCCTGTAGGAAACAAGATTCTATACTTTGTCTGTAATACATTTGACTTGGAGATATTAAGATTATCAGTCCTATCTCAAGTTAGAGCGAAGTACTCTTAGTGTTGAATTTATATCTTTTCTTCATCTGTTCTGTTTGTGTCCAGTCATCACAGAATGTCCTTGTTGGTTCTTCTCTAAGAAGTCCTTGAAACTTAGGCTTCAAATACTCAATAGCATCCCCTCCATAACCATTAATCTTGAGACTGTGCATTCTAACTGGCTTATCATGGAAACCTGTGATTCAACCCCATATCCATCCCTTATCTATTAAGAGTATAAGAGTATTCTCTCTCTTTTTTTTTACTCAGAATCTCTTTGGTCTGGCTTTTCTCTCTCAGATCTTGTCATAACAAATAAGTGGTGAAAACAGATTCATTTCATGAAAACAACACGAATGAGACTGTATTCTGAAATAAGAGAACATTAGCAGTGAAGAAGAATGCACATCGGCTACAAAAATTCCTCTGCTTTAGATATTATGCTGGTTTGCTTTCCTTGTTTTCACTAAATAATAGGGAGAAACTCTGGCTTCATTGACCCAGGTTACAAGAAGACTGATTGATGGCCTGTGAGTTGTGTGAAACACTGAAAAGGATGGGAATATTTACTCCTTATGAAAAGGGCATCCTGGTCTGGTGGCTTGCCTGTAAGCTGAGGCAGCGCTTCCATACCCATCCTGTGACCACAACAGTTTCAGGCTAAGGACTGTTTGGACTGAAGAAGATGACTGAGGAGTGGTTCCAGGACAGAGGACATGTGGGTGATACTTGCTTTTGCAATGGACAGGGAAGAAAGGGTGTGTGAAATCGTTGGACTTGTCTCTGCTTCTTGAAGTCCTGAAATTTCCATGTCCCCATGACAAGAATCAAAATAGTTCAGAAATGTAGCAGCATCCCTTTTTATGTCAGTCCCTCTGATACTTAAACACATATTATGTATACTACTTTTTTTTTCAAATGTACATAGATGTTCTTGTATAAATAAAAGATAATTTCTTTTTTAAGTGTTATTAATTCCAAGTAGCTTTCGGTTACGATGTAATGTCTGAATCAGCTGATAGCAAAACACAACCATCAGGTAAGAGCCAATCTCAGATGTTTTTGTCCATTAAAAGGTCTCCTCATATTCAAAGTTTGGAAATACTAAGGAGTAACTCTGACTTGAGTTTTGGGTTTGTTTCGTTAGAATTTTGGGGTTCATTTTCAGGAAAGGATGCCAGATTTCTAATATTCAGGGCCACCCTAATTATCACCTCCTCACTTTCAGCACTCTATCACCTCCCCACCTTCTTCAGCTGCTACTACTACAGCAGCTCCTGCCAGAGCTGGAACTGCAACCTTTTTGCTAAAGGCGCTATTAGTAAGTGTTAAGAGTTTTACACATATCATTGTCATTGTCATTGAGAATCTTCTCCTCAAAGTAAGCTGAAAAAGCTTAAATGAAAGAGGTCTTTGCAGAAAGTAGGTAACTCTTAGAATTATTTGCTGTTAGAAACAAATATTTATGGACTCGTGGGGAGTGGGTTAGGGGGAATCTCCAGAAGCAGAGTACTCATAAGTGCAGGATGTAACTGTGTGACGGTGATACCTGTGAACACAAAAGACACAGGTGCTAGATAGAGAGCTCCATGGAAAGGGAGTCTGTCTTTTTAAAAAAATAAGAGAGCAAATACAACCTGGGATATTGGGAGAAAGGGAAGGGCGGCTGGTCACAGACCACAGAGAATAGATAATAAAGAACAGAAACCCCAGTCTGTGACCACTTCAAACAATTCCTACTGCCAAGAAGTATTTGAAAGCCCTCAGGCAAGCCGCTTTAGTCCCTTTGATTCTTAGCAAAAAATTAGAGTGATCTCAACTTTCACCAAATGTTCAAACTCAGCATCTCTCATGGTGAGACCACCTACATCTTGAGCCTCCAGGTGAAATGCCTTTGGTAACACAGAGCTCCATCTTGGTAGTACCCTTGCCAAAATGTTTGCCCTGAAGCTAGTCATGAGGAAACAATCAGACAGTTCCAAGCTGTAAGAGGTCCTACAAGACGACTGGCTTGGACTCTTCAGAAAAAGTCAAAGCCTTAGAAAACAGAGAAAGGCACGGGAGAGGAGAGGGAGGAGATCTGATTACAGGTGACTAAGAAGCATCATAACCAAGGTACATTTGCATGTACCTTGAGTAAATTTTGTATTTTAAAAAGTCCTTGAAAGAAAAATTTGAGACAGTTGGGGCAAATTTACATGTATATTAAATAACGTGTTTGCAGATGGTATTATGCACACAGAGGACATCAAATTATTGCTAATTTTCTTACGTATGATAATAATATTGTGGTTACATACAAAAGTGCCCCTATTCTTAGGAAACACATAGAATTAAAGCAAAATATTGCCACTTGTCAAATTTAGCATTACATTTTTTTAACCTTTTTTCAAAATTAGAAGAATGAGGAAAATTAAAATAATGTCGGAGTTTCTAAAGGGAGAGAGGAAATTATGGTGATATTTTGTCCCCAAATTTCCAGGAGTCTACATTTTTCTAATATTCTTTTCAGAAAGGTGTTGAGTAAACTTTAAATTAAAAACGCATATATACATAAACCTTTAAAATATCTGGGAAATTTAAACATTCAAACTACAGCTTCCAGACAGATTCTCGTACCTGGAAAGAGCACAGAAGTGTTAGATTGCGTGTCCCGATTGCGGTTCAAGAATATGATTGATGTACTAATGTAACGCCCATTCCAGGTCAATTGCTCTGTTCACCACACCCACAATCCCTCTGGAGGGGCAGCCCTCAGGGGCAGTGCCTCACTACCACCTCCACCGCCACCTCCACCAAGCTAATAGAATCTTGGGGAAGCACCTGAACAGGGGAGGTCAATCCTTACATGTAGCAAGCATCCTGTGATGATCCCAGTGAAGAGAAGAGGGAGAGAATTAGGTAATTAGCAGTGGACATTGGAGCTAAGAGGCGCAGAGAGAAGGTAGAGTTGAATTTTTTAGGGATCTTGCCATGAAGAAGCAGAAGCTATGAGGTAGATAACAAGGCATGTGAACAGAAAAGAATAAAACAGTCAACAGAGGGCAGAGGTCATAGAAAAATGAATAGAAAGAATAACAAGAGGGTGGGAGAGAGAATGGAGAGAACAGGCTCTAAGGCTGTCTTTTGGGGTTCCTGGTGGCTCTTTACAGGGCCAGGTTCATTTCCAAGCTCCATGTTTTCTCATAATAGCACCTCACTGCCATCACCACCCCTACTAGCTGGCCCAAGTGGTGCATCTTGCCAACAAAAAGAACCTAACTAAAACAACTTGTGCTCTTTAATAAGCTTAAATATATATAACAAAACTGAACATAAAAAATGTTTTAAAGTGCATACAAGCTTAATAATGTTACTTGAAAGTTAGAGAAAGCAGCTGAAATCTGAATAGAGGGAAGCATTTTTCAAAATGCATCTTACAGGTAAGAGTCATCAAGGGATGATAAAACTAAAGAGTGAAAGTTTGTTGGGAAACAAGATATTAATATAGTCTTAAAGTATCTTATTAATACAAGTTACTTGTTAATTTTACGTAGGTGAAAATAACAGCTTTATAGCGGAAAAACCAGCAGGCAACCCTTTAAACAAATGATTAAATTACTATAGGGGTCTTACTTGGATACTTAGCAAAATTTTAATACAGACAATGGATGAAATAATAGTATTACATCCATGTTAAATTCTCAGACTTTGATGATTGTACTGTGGTTATGAAAGAGACTCCTTGTTCTTAGAAGATAGACACTGAATTATTTAGAGGGAGGAAGACGATGTTTGCAATACTAGTAATGTTCTAATTTCTCTTCATCCTCATCAGCACTTGTTATTATCTGTCACTTTTATTATAGCCCTCCTAGTGGATGTGAAGTGCTATCTCTTTATGGTTTTGATTTGTATTTCCCTAATTAGGAATAATGTTGAGTATTTTTCATGTGTTTATTGACTGTTTTTATATCTTCTTTGGAGAAATGTCCAAAATGTGTACTTTTAAATCCAAAGTTTCCTTAATTATGATTTTGGAATTATATGTAAAAGAAAAACGAAAAATATAAAAGTAAAGAAGCAGTTCTATTCCTTGGCTGAATTAATACATTCCCATATTTTGCAAAGAAACAATATTCAGATTGTGGATGCATTTTAAAAAAACTTGCAAATTGAAGATTGGGGAGACAGAGCATTTAGAATTGTAATGTGTGAATTCAGATCTCATGATTTGCTTCTCTGGCTTTCTGTCTTAGTAATGAATTTGTTAAAATATAGGCAACAGAATGGCTTTTGAGTCCCTGTCTCCCTAGAACTGTATCACACACTGCAGAGCAAATTGACACAGTTTTTCTGTAGGACAATTTAGCACAATTTATCAAAGGTCGTGAATACATAGATTATTTTTGATTCAGTAATTTCACTTCTAGAAATTTATCCCAAGGAATTATAATGTATATAAAACTACTTCTACAGAAATAGTCATTGCAATAATAATAATAGTAAAGTAGAAACCATCTAAAAGTCGAACAGTGAAAAGAATGGCTAAATACATTATGATATAGCAATGATAGAAATAATGTGCTGCAATCAAAAATGCTTTGGTAGCAATATATTTATTGACATGGAAAGATGTTCATAAAAAATATTAAGTAAAAAGGAAAGTGTGAAACAGAATGTATAGAATAATTTCAAGTTTGTTAAAAGAATATGTATGCATCTTCATGTACATAAAATATATTTGAAAGGGTCCACATCAGAATCTCAACAGTGAGGAGAAAAGCAACTGATACTTACTTTTTTCCATATTTATATTTTTGCTTCTTTGTATTTTCTAATTTTCTAACAATTAACTTCAATGACTATATTAAAACAAGTTTTAAAATAATATCAATCTATTATTACTTAAAAGTTAAAATATACATCATAATCAGAGCCTAGTAAATATCACTGAAATAGAAAATTTCTTTTAGGGATTGAGATTGAAATTGTGAGTGTGCTTAAAACAATCATGTTTGAAGTTAATGGAAGAAAAATATTATTGACTAATAACTAAAATAAATTCTGTTACAGATATTACTTTTTTTTTTTATCAGGGTCCAGGGATTTAGATTTGGGGTTGTATGTTCTTAACCCAGCCCCTGAAGGAAGAGTCCAGACTAAGGGGACAGATGGAACAGGTTCAAAGACTGGCTCTGACCTTGGGTACATCACTCAAGTTATTGTCCTCAATTTCCTGCCTACTAAAATGAGAATTACAATTCCTGTGTTGCAAGGCTGTTACTGCATTAAGACAAATTTTAAAAGAAAAGTTCAAAGAATATTCTTTGTCATCATCCCTGCCTGTCAACCTGCCTGTGCTTCAGCACACCTAGGGTGAGAGCTCACCGCTTCATAAGGGGCTGGTTGTACTACCGGGGTCCCTTGACACTTGCCTCCAGGACTTGGACCACACCCTAAGCCTGGACAAATAAATGAGGAGTTGTATCATTTGAATTTTTGCAATGCTCCTGAATGTACGGTCCTGAGAACTTGTTTGAGAAAAGACAGTTCTATTGTATCTCTTCTGGCAAGTGCACTGTCATTCAAATGTAGTGACTGACTAACCTTTTGAGAAGAACTGTAGATTTCTGAAGGGACTACCCACCCCTTTTGGAAGTGAGAATATTCAGGCCAGAAAGATGAAACAAAATGGACAGGTGCCACAGGGAATACAGTGCAATGGTTTCCAAGCACTGGTTTAAGATCCAGATCTCTTGCTCCCACCTAGAGCCTAGCACACCCGGTCAGCCAGGGCTCCACCCAGGCTTGTGAGAAGAGTCTCGTCTGGAAATGGCAGAGGCTCTGCCTACTCGGAGAGAGTTTGGAGGCCATAGCAGCTCTTCCCTTGGGCAGCCAGTGAGTGGAGTGCCGCTTGGAGCACTACTAGTCTCCTCGTCTTCATCTCCTCAGGGCTACAAATGAGTCAACTGGCTTCCTTCTGCGGTCAGGGGCAGCCCTTTAGAACCAACAGAGGTCATTTAACTGTTCTATTCCACAGCCACAGGCTGCATCTGGCCACAGGTCTTAAAATGTGCAATTCTGCTCCACTGGGGAGATAACACCTTGCTCTTATATGGTTGGTGGTAGTTCTACGGTGTTACCTTTACATACAAAAGACCCACATACTATCTGTGGATAGGCACCCAACCAATAATCCATTAGCTTCAAACTTGTTTCCATTCAGTGTCACGGGTTTGTTCTATCAGTTCACTCCAGTGGTGGCCACTGGTGACAATAATACCCACCTCGCTGACTTCTCAGGGTTGAGACTGACTGAGATGTGTATGAAAAAGCTTTGTCAATGTAAGGAAATACTGTGAACTTCATTAGTAAGGCAAGACAGTGTCAAAATTAAAGGAAAGTCAGAGTTGCTCTGCAAACAGGGAGCTGGTATTGAAATGAAACAGAGGAGCTGCAGCACCTTCTCCCATCTGTATGAGCTGCAGAGCTTGGACCTTGTGATATTCAGAGAAAGCAAGACCACCCAGAGCCTATGGGAGAAGGGATTATAGGTGATAATTGAGGCTTATTGCCCAAAGTGGAAATATATCACCCTCACCCCCAACCTCGGTTCCCTTGAGAAAGAGCACAACTGAGGAATAAAACAATATGGATTCCTGATTACTGATTAGCTCAATAATCTAAGCTCCCAGATTTGGATTATATCCAAGTTCCCAGATTTCTTTCCAGGCTCTTAATTGTAATAGCTAATGTTTATGGAGTGCTCACGTTGGGATGAGTGCTATGCTAGATGCTTTGTATATAATATTCCTTGCAAAATCACAGCAGGTATGTGTTGTCATCCCCATTTTACACATGGTAAATTAAGGCTCACAAAAATTTAGGCCATAGAACTAGAGCATGTCAGAGCTGCCATTCGAACCTAGTCTGTGAATCCAGCAAAACTCAACCTCATCGCCACAAGCCCCAGCCACCTTGGGATATTTGCTATCTTTGACTGAACCATGAATTTTCACACACTTTTTCCTGTGTGAGAAATGCCCTTTTCCTCTTCTTCTCCAGCTGTCCAACTCTCATTCATTCTTCAAGGCGCAGTACGTGTGTCATCCCATCACATTCTAGTAGTTCAGTTAAACGAAAATCTAATAATGCACATACTATGGTAGCATATTATTCGTTATAGTTTCTATGGAAGTTTTTTGATTTTTTATTTGATTTTTATGTTTATGAAAATAAATGTGAGCAGCTAATAGGTATTGTCAGTAATTTAACTTTACTCCTTTTTATTATGAAAAATTTCAACATATAGCAAGGTGGAAAGAATTTGACAGTGATCACTGTATATCCACTTCCTAGATTCTACTATTAACTTTTTACTATACTTGTTTTTATCACATATCTATCCATCTACCCTATCTATCCTTCAATCCATCTTATTTTTTGATGCACTTCAAAATAGATTGCAGTCATCAGTACACTTTCTCCTAACTACTTCAGAATGTATATCAAGTGATTTAACTTAAAAAGAAGTTCCTACTTTTTCAGTCTTCTGGGTCAATTTAATTAATTTAATCTCAATTTAATTGTGATTGCAAAGTCAGTTATTTTATTTGGGGGGATGATTTCTAATCACTGCCTTAGTGTTCTCAGCCAGAATTAGGAGAAAAGTAGCTCACACTAAAGTGTGAATGACTGATACTCTCTCTCTTTAACGGATATTTAAATAGATAATGATGAAAAATAATAAACTTTCATGGTATAATTTCAGGATGATAGGAGAGATAATCTTGTCCTTTTCAAAATCTCTCAAATTGTACTAGCAAGGTGGCTATTCTAACTAAGGTTGATTTTTTTTTCTCTAAAACTTACTTGAATTCACAGAGGACTATCCTCTTCCACTCCCAAAATAATGATTTTTAGGAAAGTCTTGAATGAATCCAAGACAATTGGATTATCATTAATGCTATTCGTTAATAATAATAATCACACTTGAGGTTGCAAAGACTTCTTACAAAAGTTCGATCTCATTTAATTCTTGCAACAGTTCCACATAGCAGGCATTGTTATCTACATTTTTTATTATGGTAAAAATACATATAATCCACCATTTTAACCACTCTCTGGTAGCATTAAGTACATCCTCATTATTGTGCAACCTCACCGTTATCCATCTCCAGTACTTTTTCATCATCCCAAACTGAAACTCTATACCCATTACACATTACTCCCCAGTCCTCCTTCTTCTCAGGCCCTGGTTACGCCTCTTTTTTCTTCACTATACATGTGCCTATTCTAGTAGAATATGAGTAGAATCAATAAGTGGAATCACGTAATAACTATCCTTTTGTGCCTGGTGTATTTAATTTAGTGTAATGTTTTCAAGGTCCCTTCATGTTGTAGCATGTATCATAATTTCATTCCTTTTTCTGGCTCAATAATATACTATTGTATGTATATACTGCACTTTGTTTGTCCATTCATCCATCAATGGACATTTGGGTTATTTCTACCTTTTGGCCACTGTTATTAATGCTGCTATGAACATCAGTGTACAAATATCTATGTCCTAGTCCCTGCTTATTATCTCCATTTTATAGATAAGAAATCCAAGACTTGAAAAGGACAAAGTGAATTTTTCAAGTCACACAGCTTGTAGTGAAGCCAAAACCAGAGCCAAGTTCTGGTCCAGGTAAAAGGTGCCGATGTGCACCTGAGAGGAAAATACATTGAATGAATGTTCAGCTGGGTTGCATAGGTATGTATTTATTGGTAAATAGCTACCCCATGAACCCCAACCCCAGTTGCCTGGCCACTCTCTCGAAACTCTCAAGGGCTCCATCATGATCCAGCAACCAAGGAGGTAACACCTAACCCAGTTTGTTATGACAGGGCCCTGCTTCTAATGACAGTGTACATTCTTATTGGTCAGTGCCTGTGCCATGTAGTGTTTGCTGTTGTGACTAGCACCTCTGAGTGTTCACGGGATCATGGTCTTCTGTGCGTATGAGGCAACCTGTCAACACCATGGGGTATGCCTGTGACAAAGACGAGAGCCTATAGAGGGTCCACAAAAGAAGCTAGAAAGCCTGGGGAAAAATACTAAGGATTTAAAAGGAAATAAAGACAGTATTCTTAGTTAAATCGGAAGCTTCAGTTTTGGGACCTAAGGAAGGATGCAAGAACCTAGACAAGAGAAAGGCCATCTGGGGAGTCTCATGAGAAAGTCTCAGGGTGCCAGGCTGGGAGACAATACGAAGACCATTAACATCTCTGAAGCAGAAGGAGGTGGCCCAGGACCAGGTAGGGAAAGACCCACTCGCCAGTGACCCTGCAGACTGAGGAAGAGAGCTCAGCCTTGGTATCTGGGACCACTGGGAGGAGACACCATAAAAGCAGGAGAGACCCAAGGGGTCATGGCTGGTCCAGAAGAGAAATGACAGTACGGAGGATCAGAAGGAGCCAGTGTCCAGCCTGACATCTAAAAGGGAGTGACATGAGATTTTTGGATGTGTACTCCAAGATGAACCTCTGCCAGTCACTGTGGGTGCTAGGCTACCTCAGACACTTAAGTCCTGCTTGAGAAGAGCCAGAGTGAAAAGCCAGAGCCCCAAGTGCTGTCTCCTGGGGAGAAGTCTCCTTGTAATTCTTTTATTTCTTGGAGGGGCAGCAGAAAGTTTCTCAGAGTAAATGGCACAGCACCTGACAGAGGTGTCCTTCTGGGTTAGGGCTGAAGGTGGGGAGTCCCGTGCCCTCACAGGGCTTCATAGCCACATTTAGCCCATCACGAGTACCAGCCCTGCTGTTGCCCATTTCGCTGGTGAGAACCATGAGAGGGTTCTACTTCCTCCTTTCTTCCATTTGTTCAGTCTGAAACCACTCATGCATTAAAGTGAGAAGACACGTGTGGTTTGGTCTCAGCACCTAACTCCATTTACTCTAGAAATCAGTTGGTTTTGCTTGCCCATATTCATTTCTCCTTCTGGTAACAACTTCTTAATTCCCCTTTGAGGAAACTACCCCTCCCTTTCTTTTCTTTCTTTATTATTTTAATTATGGTAAAATAGACATAACAAAATTTGCCATCTTAACTTTTTTTTTCCTGTAGTTAAGTTTCTCTCTCTCTCTCTCTCTCTCTCTCACCTCTCTCTCTCTCTCTCTCTCTCTCTCTCTCCTCTCCCACACACCTCTCTCTCTTTCTTTCTTTCTCTCTCACTCTCTTTGCCATCTTAACCATTTTTAAGTGTATATTTTGGTAGTGTTAAGTACATTTACATTGTCATGCAACCAACCCCCTAACTTTCTTAAGAAGCCCATGTTATTTTGAGTCTGACCATAACTTTTGGCTCCAAGGAAGAGCCTATGAATAAGCATGGGCCCTTCAGAGCCTCCTATTCCCCTAACCACAGTGAGTGGTTTATAATGGATTCACAGAAGACAAGTCCATTAGAATCAGTTCAAGGATTGTTACTAGAACTATTGGGAAAGAGGCTTTCTTTTCCTGCTTCAGATGCCAAACTAATGGCAATTAAGTTTGAACTTGCAGGCACCCATCTTTGCCACTAACTTTAGAACCTGCCTGATAAGGAAGCCTACACAGAGGAAAGCAATGCTGAGGAATAGAGATGGATGGATTCCTGGCAATGTTTGAGTGCCTGGATCCAGCCGTGCCTGAAGGTATTCCCCATATACTTTTTGGTTATTTGAAAGAATAAATCCTCTTCTTCTTTTTTTTTTTCTGAAACCAAGCCAATTGGGTTTTTGTCATTTGCAACTAAAAGAACCCTAAACTCAGAAATATAGTTGCTTTTGAGGCTCAGTAAGATCTAAATCTCAATGTCCTTTTTTCCTCTTCCTGACATTCTGAGCTTTCATAGATCATCACTTAATGTAGCTCAGAGCTCCCCATACATTGAGCCATGACAATTTTTGGCGGGGGAGGTGGTTGAGTGGAAATGAGTATAATAAAGAAGTTCTACCAAAGGCAAAAAAATTTGTCACTAATGTGCAAACACATCAGTGAACATCATTGAACATACCACAAGCATGTCTTGAGAAAAATAATGCTTTTTAGTCATGGTTGAAAACCGACCCTCTCCTAACTTTATGTGGTTATAAAGTGGATCTGAGAATGGTATGAGGCATATCTAGTTGTCCACCCAAGAGTATAGTTTATACTTTATGGTGTGGATACCTCCCGCAGCCAGAGCACAGGTTATAATCAGTACTGGTGTCACTCTTCTGTGACAAAGAAAGATCAGAGACAAACAGGTCAATGCACTCCTAACACAGGCCCCGGGACAAAGACGCCAGGACCCTGCTCTCTGCTTAGGAGGCTCCTGCTCTTGTATGATGGGTTTAAACAGTATATAAATCAGGTTTATATGGATTTTCATGAGGTTCCATGAGGACACTCACTAAATGAAAACACCCCTTTGTAAAATAGGTGTTTTGTTTTGTTTTGTTTTGACCTAAAGGCAGAAGTTGAGCTTTTTGTATTTTGGGTTTTTTGTTTGTTTTTCTGGGCCCATGATTCTATAATCCCCTCTAGGAACTCTCAGACACATATATAAAAACCTACTGGGTGTGTGAGGGAAATAAATAAGTCTCAGGATGCTAAAACCCAGCAAACCATCAACATCCACAGAAGCAGTCTGTGTGTGAAAAGAGCATAAATCTCGGAAGGCCATTTCTATAAACTCAAAATGTTTCTACTGTCCAAACTCCTAATAGGCTGTACCTATCACGGAAGAAATCTTCAGTGAGGTCTCTTCACTTCACCTGGAAGTGCATTACCCAAGACCAGCCCTATCCAGAGGCTCCATTCTTAGGACTCTGATTCAGTCTCCATGAGTCTCAGTACTGTTGGGCACATGGCCACCTTCTCTCAGGGGTGAGGTGAGCGGGCAGCCCATTCTGAGGCAACCCGGAGCCAGGCCAGTGGCTCCTTACTTGTGCCATCTCCTCAGTGCATGGGGATGCTGAACCCTCCAGAATCCAGCCCACTTGAAGAGGCCACGAGGGCTTTGGAAGAGCTCCAGATAAGGAATCAGAAAGGCCAGAGATCTAGTCTCTCTGACATTACTAGCTGTGGGTCCAAGTAACAGAACCTAGTGAATTTCTCAAGGACAAACACTGTGAGAAATGAGCTTTGCCTGTCTTCTTCACAGCTCTGTCCCCAACACAGACGTGCACATGGAAGATATCCACAAGTGTGCATTGCTGTCAATGAGTATCAGTGTCTTCACCTAGGACATGTTGATTCTGAATCCACCTTGTGGGGCGGGAAAGAAGATCCAAGCACTCAGCATGCTGAGCCTCAGGGTAGTCTCAATGCATCCAGTCACCCGGCCCAGGAGAGAGCATTATGTGTTCCCATTTTGCAGATGAACATACTGAGGCTTAGAAATTCTCCCCACAGAGCCAGGAATCAAGCCCTCAAACCAAGAATCTGAAGCCCTGGTTGTTTTCATTACACCACACCACCTTGTTCCATCTACCCGGAGCCGTAGCCCCCAAACTGGGCACAAAAGCGATGGAGCTTGTATGCAGCAAGCCACAACTTCCCAGTCAGCCCCAAGCTGTGGCCCTGCCACCCGACCTGGCCTGAGCTTGCCCACCTCAGAGAACAGAGGAGGCTGACGCCATGCAGGAAATACTCACGGCTCCCGCAGGCCCAGGCGGCTCCGCGGGGTGCATCCTCTCCCAGGGCTCCGGCCTCCTGGAGAGCAGCCGATCGCGGGGCTGTGCTGCCTCCTCTTTCTGGAGCATCAGATTATTTTAGCACTTGCGGAAGGAACGGACGGAAACTGAAGTCACATGGAGAGCAAGCAGCTCAGCGACTCAGCACTCACAGAAAGCAGGCATCAGAAAGGGAACTGCCCCCGCGGGTGGGTGGCAAGGGGGAGGGAGAGGGCAGCCAGCGGGAAACACTGGTCTCCGGACTACCTGCTGGATTTGTCAAGGAGGGCAGATATTTTTATGGTCTCCCAACAATGCTGGCTCCAGAGGTTTTCTCGCCTTAGAAATTTTGAGGAGTGGTGAGCTGGGGGTCCCTGCCTGTGTGTTCTGCTGACCCAGAAAACTATTCTCCAAGGTTATGTCCAAGGGTCAATCTGTGACAAACTTTGGGAATGGATAGGACACAAGTTTTCCACTTGGGAAAGAGTCCACCTTCTGGAAGAGCCATCCGCTCAGCTAGTCTTTATGAATAATCTCTTTTTATGTGTCCAGCACATCAATAATAATAATAATAATAATAATAATAATAATAATAATAATATAATAATAATAAAAAGAAATGGAAGTTGCTTTGTGGTAGACTGTCAGAGTGCCATGAACTAACTTCCTTCCTTCCTTCCTTCCTTCCTTCCTTCCTTCTCCTTCCTTCCTTCCTTCCTTCCTTCCTCATATCATCTATCTATCTATCTATCTATCTATCTATCTATCTATCTATTTATTTATTATGGTGACATCAAAATCCAATAAGTTTCAAGAGTACAATTCATACATATATGACTTACTGTTGAATATATATATACACACACATATATATATATGTTGTATGGTGTTCACCACCCATAGTTAGATTTCTTTCTGTCATCACATATTTCACCCCTTTTACCCTATCTACCTCCCCCCTCCCCTTTAACTTCTTGATCATAGACTGCTTGGCTGAATTTTTTGTACCTGATGTGTACAAAATTCCCTGCTAGCTCTTGCCAAGAATTCAAAAGAATAGTCAAATTAATAACAACCACCATCAAAGGAGTGCCGGGCACTATGCTAAGAGCTCTATATGCATTAGCGCATAGCTCCTGTTCTCAAGAAGCTTACCATCTAGTGGAGAAGGCAAGATATTGACAGAGTGAGCATGCCGAATGAGTAGTGTGGACAACTGTATGAGGGGAATCAGAGAAGGAATCTCCAGTTCTGCTCTTTCCCATCAGGTCTGCAGAGTTGAAATGTCCTGGAGGGTTGGTTTGCATCTCTTGTAGCCTGTTGATTTGTGATTCTGTATAGTATTATTATCATTGACATGTCCTTCTTAAGAGGACAGGAGCAAGTCCTTCCTACTCCAAACATCTAACAGATTGCCATCTCCATCTCTTCTTTATCCCAAGCAGTCCCACTTTTATATGTTTTATACACTGAAGTTCTCTATAGATGTCTTTTGAGAAAAGCACCTGCTACCCCTTAAAAAGTGGTCTTAATGGATGTGTGGAGGAGACAAGCCAGTTTCTTGGCACACAGCACCAACAGTTCTCCCTCCAGCAGCAAGCTGTCTTAGCAGAGAAGACCTATGACTCCTAGCCAAAACCAATGTTGATTTGCAACTGAAAACAGGACATTTTTTATGCCAGCAAGGCTACAACGCCGACCGCACGGTTTAGGATTCTTCAACTTGATTGGGTACTCTTGTCCCCTTTCAAACCACACTGTGCAAATCAGAAGAGATAAGGGCACTTGTACTGGAACATAACCCATGGTGCATCCTAGCCAAGCACATCCCTTCACAGGATGGTGAGAGTCTGAGGGACTGTATGCCTCTTTCTTTGAGCTTATTCCATGTGTCATGAAGTTTGTACCCATGCTCTGCTCAACCGTAACAAAGCGAAGTTTGGTGTCAAGCAGCACAGCAGGATCTCTGAGATCTGAGGTGAAAGCAAGGAGCTGGGCAGTTTCCAGCTAAAAAGTCCAGATGCCTTATTCAGTCTGATCTTACCTCTAGCCTCTCGTCATGGTTACCTCTCATACTTAATTAAACATGTGGTTCACAAGTGGGTTTCATTCAGTCTTATCTGCTCACAATTTCCCTAAACAGAACAAATGCTCCCCACTCTGCACTCAGAGGGTTCCCTTGCTTGGAATGCCCTCTTCTCTGACTACCACAACCCTCCTCATCCCAAAGGCATGGCTTGAGCCCCTTCATCTCTGAGAAGCCTCCACCTCTTCCTCTGAACACGTGGTACCAAGTGGCTACGATATTCACTGGCCTCATGACATCTCTTGTATTGTGCTTTAACTTTTAGGATTTTTGTTTTGTTTTCCCTAACTACACTATAAACATCTTGAGGGAAGGGGTCATGAGTTATTCTAAAATGTATACTGCCCAATGAACATAAAGAGGCTCGGTAAATATTGGATCAAAGAAGGAAGGAGGAAAGAGAAGGAAAAAAGAAAGGAAGGCAGTAAACCTACATTGTCTATGACTTTCTAAGTATTGTCTTCAGAGGATTTTTTTTTTTCTTTCCTAAACTGGGCTTTATAATAGTTTGTCACTGGTAAGACATCTCAGTCTCCCAAAGAGACCAAAGGAGCTTTGGCTTCTGTCTCCCTTCCTACTGCTTTTCCAGATGATAACCAGACACCATTTAGGACTGAGTGATAGGGAAACCTATAACAGAGACTGTGACGGGAGACACATCAGAGTTGGAGACCAAGTGCGGAAAGGATCCAGTGGGGGAAATGAGGATGAGTTTCCTTCCTGCAGGTGAGTCTGTGAGAGAAGAGTACAGTCTATTGCACCCACAATGGAGTGCCAGGGTCTACTTCTGGAACTGGTAGTTCATTCCGGGTCCAAGAACTTGGTCCTCTCGCTCTCCCCTGTGGTATTTTCCATTCTGCCTTGGCTTCTCTGTCCCTAGCCATAGATAGGGCAACTCTTTCACCCTGTACCTTCACCTTGCCGACTGGGCCTGACCAAGCAGTGAGCTAATGCCTCCCCCGTTTCTCTGGCCTCGGCACATGACAGGGAGGGGATTTCCTTTGGGGCCTTAACTGGGAATTGTTCTCTTGCCCCCACGTCAGCTAGCTGCTGGGGGAGAGTCTTTAGTAGTTTCATTTCCCTCATTTGGAATGTAGTTTTTAAGAACTAAAAATCGAAAAACGGAAAGAGGAGAGGCCGCCACCCACATCAATACCACTCAATCCCTCTTAATACCAGTCCTGGAAAAGCTGAGGGGTCAGTGCAGGGTGGTTTGGCTGAAGGATCTTCCTGGAATATTTTACTCCTCTTCTCTAACCATCTGGGGGAAGGTGGTGGGTCTCAAATCCTGAAGGCAGCTCCTGTTGCTTCCTGTTGCCCAAGCGGTTCACGAAGCTCTCCCAGGATGAGCCCATGGCCTCTCTCAGCCACTAATTCCAGTGACTGACCTCTGTGGGGACACTGCCTCTTCCTTTTCTGGAAACACTGACAGTAATCATCATATAATCAATGATTTTGTGTTGTGCAAAGATAACAAGATACTGACAGAAGTATCCCATCAGTATCAGGGCATGACTGGCAGTGAGATATCCAGAGGAAGAAACCTATACAACTAACCACAGTCCAGTTCAGGGAAAAATGGAAAGGAATCATGAAAAAAACAGAAATAAGATGCTGGCAGAATCATGGGAGGAGGAGAGCACAAGTGGTGGGAGACTTCAAGGAAAGCTTTCTGAAAGAGGTGGCATCTAAACTGTATCTTCATGAGATGAAACTGGATGTGGAGTTGAAGGCTGAAGAAGAGATAAGGAAGAGGATGAATCAAGATAAGGCTACCTCAAAGAGGAGAGGCTGCAGGGGAGATGATGGCATCTCTCTATGTCCCCCTGGGATTTTGTTCATGGTTCTGTCCAGTGTTGCCCAAGGGGCACCATTATTCACCGGTGACAGTTCTGCCTTTCCTCTGGGGCAGTGAGTCCTGGCAGGCAGAGACTATGCTTTGTTCCTATTTGTATGCATCGCCAGCAATACCTAGGCTTGCTAATGTGTGCCCAGCAAAGGTTTCTTAAATAAATTAAGGTTAAAGTGTCATTTGCTCTAGAGCAGATGAAGGGGTTAAGTGTTGAGATAAGTCACTTGTTGATCATTGAAAAATCCTTTTTCATAACTGACAAATATAAACCCGAGTCCTTATTATGGGCTCAAGGCCCTGCATTATCTGGTCCCCTCTCTGCTCCCTCTGATTTCATACCCTACGACTTTCCTCCTCACTTACTCCCCTCAAAGCATAAAGTCCTCATTTAAGCTGCAACTCCTCATTTAAGCCAAGCAGGCCTCTGTCTCAGGCCTTTTGCCATTTGCTCTTTCCTAGGCCCAGAATGCTCTCTCCACCCCTCAGACATCCAAACAGCTCACTCCCTAACTTCTTTAGACCTCCGATCAAATTTCACCTTTTCAAAGAGGCCTTCCCTGACCACACCATCTAAAACAGCATGCACATCCCTTACTTTCTTTTTCCATACTTTACTTTTTATTCATAATATTTTTTTATTCATGTCACTGCTTGATATCTTATTTTATGTTTACTTGCTAATTGTCTGCATCCCCAACTAGATTGTATGCTCCTAAGGGAAAGAAATTTGTTTATTCACTGCTATATCCCAGTGCTTAGAACGGGGCCTGACACATACTAGGTGGTTATAAATTTATGTGGACTATATGAATGAATTATCTTAAAAAGAGCAATTTCAGTAGAGTGATAGGATCAGGAGCCAGGTTACCAGGGGTTAGTTAATCAGTGACCAAGGGTACAGAAATAAACACAGGGAGGGAAGATTGCTCTTTTAAGAAATAAGGTCATGAAGTGAAGGATCAGTATGTGAATATCTTTTGTAAAATGTGACGTAGCATATAAATGTGTCTATTTTCTTTGGCAGAACAGGTCAGGGAGAGATGAGCAGGGATGAGACCAAGTCCATAAGTGGGGGTTGGCCTTGGCAAAGTGGCAAACCCTCTGCGTGTGGTGGAAGTAAAGGCAATGCGATAGGGAGAGGGAAAGACAGACCTGAAAGGACTATTGGTCATCCTCGTTTACTAGGACCCACTCGTAAAACAGCAGGCAATGTGTGGGGAACTCAGTTTGCACTACTATATAAGACAGTGGGCAGCCCAGGCCTGCTAGAGGAGAAAGTACACCATGACAGGGGCCCACGGTCATAGCTACCTTCCACACAGGTACGTACATTACCCTTCAATGACTCCATTTAATAGTCTCAATTTACAGAAGAGAAAATTTGGCTCATATTGATCACATGTTTTACCCAAGGCCACACAGCAGAAAGTGTCAATGCCAACTTGTTTTTGGTAACAGTTACTGGATTTTTAAAAATTTTATCTCATTATAAAAGTATTATATAGACACCAAAAAGGCTAAAAAGACAACCACTGCTCACATTATAGGGCACTGCATTCCAAACGTTTTCTATGCATATGTAATATGTTTTTTAAAATAAAGTTGAGATCAGATTCCACATGCTCTTTTGTTAGTTTACGTACATAATTTATAACAGTACACTGGACTTATTTTCCTATGTCCTTAAATTTTCACGGACATGATTTTGGTTAGTTCCATATTATTCTGTCATTTGGATGTCTACAGTTAATTATTCTGTCCTCTTTTGTGTGGCATTATAGTATAGGTTCGAAATTTTTGAACCTATATTAAAATTTTTGGGCCAAAAGTGTTTCAAAAATCACAATTTTTCATGGTTTACAAAGGTAACACAGTGCATATACTATATAATACGTAATTCCTCCAACAAAGTCTAGAACCACACTCCCAAATCAACAGATTAATATTTTGGCAACAAACACGAATGTTCATATTACGTGGGCGAAAGATAAAGTGGACAAAATAGGTTTTTGTCAGTTCAGGTCAGGTTTTACAACCAAATGAGTTTGTGACAAATTCATCAAAAAACGCTTTAGTTTTCAGAGCTTTTTGGATTTCAGAATTATACACTGTATTAGGACTTGAAGCTGGCTTGTCTCACAACCCGACCATGTTTCCCAGTAGCTGTGACATTCTAGAATGGCAGCAGAATAAAGGGCATAACCATGAGGCAAGGTTCTGGCTGCCTAGGGAGGTGAACGAAGCAAAAAAAATGGTGGTGGGATTCCTTGAAACAGAAGGGGTGCAGGCCTGGAGGTCAGCTGAACAACAGAGAGAATTTCCTTAGAAGAGAGGGAGTGCCTGGGGAGGAGGAAGTATTAGTGACTGAGACCAGAGAGGCCTTGGCAGTGGGGAAAGGTGCAAACTGCCACAAAGCACAGGTCGACAGCTCCCAAATTAATTTCACATCCACCTACCCCGAGAGGCTCTACATGTCAAGGATAAGGCCACCAGAGGAACCCCTGCTGAGCTTGCCGAGACCCTGGGAGAGAGGAAAGAAGAGTGGAAGACTCAGAAGCATCCTGCTGTGGGAGGAGAAGGAGCACAACCTTGTTGATTTAGTGAAGGCCTAGGGCAGTGGGCCCCGTCCTCCTTCCTGTTCCTGTCAAGTGTGGTTTACTGTCAAGTGGTAGCAGGTTCAGCCACAGTGAAAGGAGGTAGAGGAGAGCGGCCCCCAGAGAGCGAGAGGCCCTGCAGTGGGTGCCCTGAATCTGGGAGGTGATTCGTTAGAGCCGCTTTAGGCTGGGGAGCAGAATGAATGGTGGGGACTAGGGTTCTGGGTGGTGCAAGGCCTGCTGGGAAGTGTGGGTTTTAATTGGCAGTTGGGCAGTTTAGCCACAAGCTGAGGGCAGGGCGGGGTCGGTAAGGGGGAGAGGCTGGTAAGGAGGAAATAGGGAGGAGTGATCTATTTTTTTTCTCTCACACCAGCAGACAAGGGGAAGGTTGACCTATCAAAACCAATTATTATCAGCCTAGTACTGAGTTCAAAGGCTGAATTTAAACTTTTCACCAACTCTAAAGGAGACTCATTCCCTTCATTGCTTCTGGTCATAGTTATCAAGATAATTGAACTAATGATGTGTTTCCCATACACATCTTGCAGATTCCCTCCTACAAAAATCTTCTCTTCTCTACCAGGTTATTGTCACTACCTCCTTGGGGATTTCACTAAAGACTCACCTCCCCAAAGCCTGCCCCAATTAATCCTATCCTATTCAATTTATTATCTCTACTTATGTGAAATACCATCTAATTCTTCCAGAAATCAGATTCCTGGCAACTCTAATTACCCAAAACACAGCAGAAAGCTGTCTCAAAGCCCAAACACCTCATTCGCCTGATAAGCTGAGTTACCCTCAGCCTCTGCCTAGAGTAATAACAAATACTGGAAGCTGCGAGAACAAGGGGTAATAGAGAGAGTTAGAAAAAAAGATATACATAAATATATGAGGACAGGCTCTTATAACTGTTGAGGATGGTTACTGAGGAGATCATTAATATATTAGTTATAATGTATTCATATATTATATAACTGTTAAAAGGCATCATGTTGCCTTTTGACATAGGACAGACAGCCTTTTACTGGTCTGTAACCCATGAGAGCTCCATTGTATCACAGTGAACCTCAGTCATTGATGCTCTTAAGAAATCTCTAAGTCATCAGGAATAGACTAACATGTAAAGAATTCTTACGACTCAATAATAAAGACAAATAACCCAATTAAAGATGAGCAAAGGACGTGAATATACAGTTCTACAGAAGATATACAAATGGCCAATAAGTACATGAAAAGATGCCTCAACATCATTTGTCATCAGGGAAATGCAAATCAAAACCACAGCGAGATACCACTTTTATACTCACAAGGATGGCTACAATAAAAAGACAGATAACAAGTACCAATACATGCTGTAGGAATCTAAAATGGTGCAGAAACTTTGGAAAACATTCTAGTAGTTTCTCAAAAAGTTAAACATGGAATTATCGTATGACCCAGACATTCTGTTCCTAGATATCCAAATGAATGAAAACATATGTCCACACAAAAACCAGTACACAAATGTTCATAGCAGCATTATTCATGATAGTCAAAAGGTGGAAACAACCCAATGTCCATTAAGAGATGAATGGAGAAATAAAATACCTATGATGGAATATTATTTGGCCATAAAAAAGCATGAAGTACTGATACATGCTACAACAGAGATGAAACCTTGAAAACATTATACAAAGTGAAAGAAGTCAGTAACAAAAGGCCACATATTGTATGATTCTGTTTATATGAAAAATCCAGTAGAGGCAAGTCTGTAGAAACAAAAAAAGATTAGTGATTACTTAGGTCTGGAGGTTCGGGGAAAGTCGGAGAGAGACTGTTAATGGCTATGAAGTTTCCTTTTGGAGTAATGAAAATGTCCTAAAATTGTTTGTGGTGATGGTTGCACAACTCTGTGATATGTTTTTTAGAAGACATTGAATCATACACTTAATATGTATTTGGTATGTGAGTTATATGTCAACAAAACTTCTATATAAAACTATATTAAACTAGGAAAAAAGAACAGAATCCGTACACTCAGTTTCTTATATAAGACAGAAAAGTATATGATTTGTTCAAGAATTTTTTAAAAATCAGAATGAAAAAAATATTGCTTAAGTTGATACTCACTGGAAAATATATTCATGTAAAACATCTCATTTCCTAACTATTGCACTCTAGAGCACATAGAATATTAGAACAATTATCAAGGTCTCAATGCTTGAAAACATTATACTAAGTACCAGAACAACATAGCATTTTGACCATGCTATCTTGAATTTCTACAGTTTCTCTTTATAGCTATTGTTTCATGTATGTATTCTTAGCTTTAAAAAGTAAAAATATTTCGCTGATGTTGGACTCTTTTTAACACCCGCTAAAATGTTTTTTTTAATGTTATGTTTTGAAGATTTTGAAATTATAGATTTCTTAGTTAAAATATAATTGTCCTTAATTCTATGTTGAAGATGGTTGCTAAGGAGATCATTAATATATTAGTTATAATATATTCATATATTATTATATAATATATAATTATTATATAACAAAAAGATAATACATATGAATATATAAGAAATACAAAATACAAATTTATAGAATTTAAATACATAAATTAACTATATATTATTACATATCAGAAAACTCTAGGTAGCTGGTATGCCTTATTAAAGAGAAGGGGACACTCATCACTTTGAGAGTAAAAATTGGTCCCCTTCATCTCTTTAAGGAAAAAAGGATTATGTTCCTAGGGCTTGAATCTATAATAGTCAATATTTGCAAGGTTGTTTTTGAAGGGTGCTCAGCATCCAAAGCCCCTTACTGTTTAGGGGAGTCTTTCCTTGCATGGTCTTGGTGGGAAACAGAGCTCTATCCCTTGGAAATTAGTGTATGATCCAGGCTCAGCCATCTGAATCTGTGCCAAGAACCATAGGTCTGGAGCAAGTGATGCAAAGAAGCTGTCTGCTCCAGAAGTAGCAGCCACAGCCTCTGATGTCTGAGGCGGCGGTTGCAGCAGTGCCAAACAGAGTGTTCAGCAGGCACAATGACACAGCCTTCCAACCAGGCCATCCCCACGATCTGACCATGCTGTGGTGACAGCTGTTCACCTCTCTATGGTACTGCTCATTTTCTCACCTGGATCTCCAGCCTTCCCACTAACTTCTACCTACTACCCTTCCAAGAATTCCTTTCCTGCTTAAGTAAGCCAGAATCAGTTGCTGTTGCTTGCAGTCAAGAACCCTGACTCATTCTCCAAAAGGGAAAAAGAAAAATACAAAAACCTCTTGTAGAAAAGATGGTAGGAAAAGATGGAGAGGCAGAGGTAAAAAAAGAGGTGTTAGGATTTGAAAAAAATAAAATAAGGTTTTTTTTCTAGAATTAGCAGAAAGCAATGGCAGCAACAAGTCTTGTCTATTAGTCAGCCATAAAAAAAAAAAAGCCTACTATTTGCAATGACATGGATGGACTTCGAGGTTATTATGCTGAGTGAAATAAATCAAACAGAGAAAGATAAATATCGTACAATTTAATTTATACGAAGAATCTAAGGAACAAAAAGAACAAACTAAACAAAAACAGACTCGCAAATACAGAGGATATTCTGGTGACTGCCAGGAGGGAAGGGTGTTGGGAGGCTGGGAGAAAGGGATGAAGGGTTAAAGAGGAACAAATTAGTAGTTGAAAGGTGGTCAGGGGATGCAGAGTGCGGCATAGGGAATGTAGTCAATAGTATTATAATGGCTATGTATAGAGCCAGAGGGGTGATAGAGTAATCAAAAGACTATATTACCTGCAGCTATGAGCAAAGCTGCTGGACTCCCAGGGAAATCAAGACTGCGATTTAACTGGCACAAGTCAAAAATTACAGTCCACTACCACAGAGGGAACTGAGTCACCCAAGGGATAGAGCAAGAGAATTCTTTCAGAGACAGTAGTGTCTGATTGATGTTCTGAGATGTTTCTCGGTGGGTGTACTTTAGGATAGATTAGGCCTGGAAACACTTAAAAGAGCAGGAGTTAAATGATAGCCAAAAAACTTGATAATAATATAGAAAGAACTGAAATAGTAGCCAAAAATATTAGTGAAAACATTAATAAACCATGTTTTCATAGGTGAAATCTTAAAAATAAGAATTGAAAGAATTTGCTTATGATTATGTGATAGAAATACTTGTAGTTTGAGTTGTAATTACTATTTAAGATATTCTGAAATTATAATTCTATGTAAGTAAAATAACAAATATTACAATTGGAATTATTGACAAGGAAATAATGCTTTCTAAGTTTATAGTGGTTTATAGGTTAAATTTGGTAATACTGAATTTAAGATTATTTCAGTGAAATGATACTTCTTTCAACCTTAAGATCCCTTCAATCATATACATAGTTTGAAAATATTACAAAAGGCTTATAACAGAAACAGATATACATAGGCTTTGTTCTATTTTAGGTGCAAACTGTCAGCAGAAATGAGCTGCTCAGTAGTTATGTGGCCTTTCAGTGCCTCAGTTTCCTGATTTGTAAAATGATTATAATAGTACTTATTTCATAGAATTGTTCTGAGAAAATTAAATAAATTATATAGTGTAAGCCTTTAGAACAGGGTCTGACACATATAAAGAGCTCAGTAAGTGTTAGTTGTTTTTATTGTGATGATTGATTTTTTTTATTATTTGGGATAAATTCAAGTGTATTACCAATGACCATAGAAAAGAAAGCAGGCTTGGGTAGCAATTTAATTGAAACAAGATAACTTTAACCACCCCCGCCCCCCACAAAAATGTTGCATTCCCAAAACTTACCTAACCTTTAGGGAGGAAGAGAGAGAGAGAGAGAGAGAGAGAGAGAGAGAGAGAGAGCCGCGAGAATTGTTTAGAAGAAATCCACAAGAGATAACCATTCTACTAGGGAACCCATCACTAACCTCAAGTGGCTCCCAGAGCTGTGCCACAGTTATCTTTCTGTCATCCATGTCTGTAATGAGTGCAAGATGGTCCATAGGCAGGAGGAAGCAAAGGTTTTTAAGAAAAGCCTCTCTATGAGAGAGGGGAGAGGGTGAAGACATCCTAGGATGTAACCAAGGAAACCCTGTTAGGAGTGCAGAGGGGAGGGTGTTGGGTAATAGGTCATGAGGACTGAAAGCTGAGGGTGGAAGGAGAGAAGAGATCCAGAAAGGATGTTGTGGTGAGATGACCACAGCTCCCACAACCAGTTGCAGGAAATACACCACAAGCCTCTCCACATCCCAAAAGCAGTCCAAAGGCTGGAGATGCTGACAGATGATCTCAACATCCTCAGGCCTGCTGGAACGTTATTGACTTAAAACCAGACTGTGGTTTTTAATTAAATTTATTGGGGCAACATTGGTTAATAACATTATATACATTACAGGTGTACAACTTTATATGACATCTGTATTCTCTGTTGTGTGCTCACCACCCCAAGACTAGTCTCTTTCCATCACCATATATCTGACCCCTTTACCCTCTTCATCTTCCCCTCCACCCCCTTTCCCCTCTGGTAACCACCATGCTATGTGACAAGGTCTTTTAACTATTAAGAGACAGAACTTGGCTCTGGGGTCATACTCTGGCTTTAATGTCCATGCTCCACCATCTGCCAGATGATGAACTTGAGTAAGATACTTAGCTTCTCCGGGCCCTAGCTTCCTCATAGGAAAGGTGCCTTTCACACAGCAAGAGCTCAATAGACTTTAGCTATTATTATTGTTTGCTGACAATTTCATCTTCTGAGAGTAGAGGAAGTAATAAGGGGAACTGCCACTCTGAACCTAAATTTGGCCAAAAGGCGGAATTAGTTGGCAGGGTGGAAGTGGCAAGAACCTTGGGAGAAAGCAACTGAGTCTTGAAGTTTATGATCCTGAGAGAAATGGTAGGGCACAGTAAGATGTGTTCTCTAGATTTTTAACAATTAAAAGAATATTAATACGATGGCTTGAGACTTTAGAAAAATGCTCAAGAACCAAATAACTTCTTAAGAACATTCACTTTATCTATGAAATCTCAAGTCAGTGAAAAAAGGGAAGGACTTGAAGAAATCATACAATTACACATACGTTTGTATATTTGATCGTAACAGAAAGTAAGCCTAAAATAGACAGAGGGGTGATAACCATTGATGAACATAAGAAGATGAAATAGATGCCTAATGTACTTTTGAGAAAGTGAAAGCCTCCTGTGAATTGAGTCCTGTAAAGGGCTTCAGAAAGTCATATTTAAAGCAAAAAAGGGATACACTGTTTGTGGTCAATGTTGTCATGTTGGCGGTTGACAAAGAGAAAGCAGAACCTATTTTGTATTTTGCTTCTGTTTTTTTTGCCAAAGAGAATGTTCTCAGAACAGAAACGCCCAGAGAAAAAATTAACCCAAGGTGGGAGAAAAATTTGCAAGAGACAACCCCAGTGTCTCTACATGAATTCCAGGAATCTTACCAGGACAAATTATTTCCTAGAATGTAGGGAGACTTGCAAATTAATTACTCTTGAGGCATTGTCTAAAGGATAGATCTCTGGAGGCAGGCATTTAGTACAATTTTTAAAACAGTGAGGGAATTCAATTCTACACACGCAAGTCATTGTATTTATTGAGAGTCCCAGAACTAAAAGAGATTATTGATGAGAAGGTAAGTGCCTCCAAGAGGCACCCTCCCTAAGATTTAGTGTAGATGGATAGAGAGCATTTCCACTGCTGCCATTTTGGCCCTACGGAGGTTTTCAACACAAATATTTAAAGTCAATTATACCAACATTGATTCATTTTTATCAGGAATGTGTTTTCTAGAACGAACACCACTAAGTCAATTTAATTCCTCCATCATCTTTCTATGACACATTCTTGAAACATTTCTATTTTTATCCATATTAATTTTTTTCAAATGAAGTGTTTTTCACTAAAATCAATTTTTTTTCATTTAAATGCTTTTATTAAGTTATATCTCATTGCTTGGTTTCTTTATCTGTATTGGAATGATATCAAATTTTACTAAAGTTTTCGCCATTATTATTGTCCCCCACTTCCCAACAATATCCATGTCCTTATTCCTGGTGATTACCCCAACTTTTATCCAATAACCATATTTCCACCAGGCAACCAGGGACTTTAAGGAAAGCCAACTCCACCCCTGGCTAAAGTAGGGACCATGGCTCAGGCCTCAGCTCATCAGCAAAATCCCATCTCCAGTGAACTCTTATTACTGCAAGAAGCAGAATATGACTGAAATCAGGCCAGTGAGGTTGGAAAAAATATTTTGGTGGGGGCTTCTGGGAAAGCAGTTCCCTTCTCTTCATTTGACTAGTGTGGTATGAAGATGTGAGGCCTGGAAGCACTGCAGCCATTTTGTTATGGTGAGGGAAACTTGGTTGAGCGCTAAGCCACCACTTAGCGCTCTAGAGACTTCCATGGAAACCAAACCGAAGCCCTATCAAGCTGCATCCGAAAGAGCTATTTGTGGACTTTACAGTTATGTAAGCCATGAAGACCCCTCCCAGTCCTCCTTTTTAGCCAGCTTAGTTGAGGTTCATGTTCTCTGCAACCAAAAATATCTTAACTAATACGCCCACTGTAGGTTTTCTTTTATGGCTTTCTATGAAGTCCAAATTTTCTGACTCAAATTTTGCTGGCCTAACTTTTGTCAGGAAGATTTTTATTTTTCAATTTTTAGCTAAAAATAAATTTTAATGTTTCAGCATAAGCAGTTTTCAGTTGAATGTGTTTACCAATGATATTCATTTTGAATTAGATACAAAATTACAAGATAGCTTATATTTATTTCTTGGCTAATCCATGAGGATATTACAAGCCATGAGTCAGAAAGAGGAAGAGGAAGAGGAGAAGAAGGAGGAGAAGAAGAAGAGGAAGGTGAAAGGGAGAGAGGGAGAGGGGGGGAGGAGAGAGAGAGAGAGAGAGAGAGAGAGAGAGAGAGAGAGATTGTTGTGGTATAATGTCAAAACCTGTATGAAGGGAGGGGAGCCTCCACAAAATACCACACTTTACT